>NC_133499.1:5411424-5414091 GCF_025370935.1 Choristoneura fumiferana
TCATTGTGGACCCAGATACTCAACAAATAGTGGAAGACGCGAAAAAACCGAAATCGATTTGAATGCTGTGTTGAAATACAATTGCTTGTCATCAATTGTTTCTATGCGTTCGGCAATTGTAGGAGTTGTTCTTGACGCGAGCGCAAAAGACAGCATGGAGATGGATGAACCTGACGACATTGCTAAGAGAAATCAGGGGCCTATTGCATAATAAAGTACAAGCTAATACTATTAGTGATTTTGGTTGTAACTTGTACTTTTCTGTTGCATAATAAAATATGAGTGATAAATATACAAGTGAATAAGTACAAGCTAATAGTATTAGTGACTTTGGTTGTAACTTGTAAATTATTGTTGCATAATAAAATACTAGTTATAAAATACAAGTCGAAAAATATTAGTCCTAATAACTAATATTATAAGTGAATTTTATTAGTTTTTGTTGCAATATGAGTCTAAAAATTGAAATTATTAGTTGTAACTTGTATTTATTTCTACCTACCCAAGGACCACGGTAATTTTGAATTACAAGTGATTCAGTTAAGGCGTAATCGACGAAAAATGTTCAATATTTTGCATTTATCCGATGATGAAGACGATCAATACCTAATAATCCAACACCAAAAAGTATATAAGGAGAGAATCAACTTTACTTTTGGAAATAGTGCACAGTTTTACGAAATGTTTCGAATGAAACCTGTTAAAGCCGAACGTGTGCTGCAAGCAATTTCAAGCGACATTCAGCAGGTAAAAAAAGGAGGTGCTCTTTCTCCGAGACAGCAATTATGTACTACACTTCATTGGCTTGGAACTGGATGCCAATATTATTCTGTTGGTGCAAGTCACGGCGTTGATAAGTCTACAGTTTGTCGAACTGTTCATCGTGTTATTAACGCTATTAATAGAAGATTATTTCCGTCGATAGTTAAATGGCCACACCGAATTGAAGACGTAGTGCAAAAGTTCTATGAGTTATACAATTTCCCGAATGTAATTGGTATAATTGATGGAACACTTATACCAATAGATGCACCAACTACTGACGAACCAGCATTCGTAGACCGAAAGGGAGGCCATTCAATCAACTGTATGATGGTATGTGGACCGCAATACCAATTTTTTTATGTCAGTGCAAATTGGCCGGGTAGTGTCCACGATGCACGGGTTCTTAGAAGGAGTACTCTTTACAGTGCAATGGAACAGGAAAATATATTTCCAAATGGTGTCATACTTGGAGACTCGGGTTACCCTCTGAAAACTTGGCTCATGACACCACTACACAACGACCCAAATAGCGAGGGGGAAAGACGCTACAACCGAAGGCTCAAAGCAACGAGGCAAATTATAGAGTGTTCTTTTGGAATATTAAAGGAGAAATTTCCCTGCCTGAATCATTTGCGAGTCAACCCAAGATTTGCAGCAAATATCGTTGTCTGCTGCGCAACTTTGTGCAACATTGCCCGAGAAAATGAAGATTGGGAGTCATTCACCCCGCCATTGGAGCAAGAAAATCATCTAAATGAAATTGACGAGGCTCCTGCTTTGAGTGCTCTTCGACGACAACAGGAAATAATACAGTCTATGTCATCATAAATTGTATTATTTCTTGCTATGACAGCCGGTGAAATTACTGGCACCTGAGGTATTCCATCTTAGGCCTCTAGGTTGGCAACGCATCTGCAATACCCCTGGCGTTGCAGATGATTATGGGCGGTGGTGATCTCTTACCATCAGGAGCCCCACTTGCTCGTTTGCCATCCAGTCGAATAAAAAAATAAAAAAAAATATGTTTCAAACTTCATAAATGAATAATTCCACTAATAAATTCACACTCATAAAACAAATATTTGCCCTTACCGGGGACCGCCAGGCTAAAAGCGTCGTCATACGGTTAGATTTACTACATTAGTAACATGGCATCGCAAAAAATACCTACATAAATCAGCTAATCCAATCATAAAATATGAAGTTTCAAACAATTTGACCTACAACTCATTATATTATTTTCTAGTAAATCAGGCTTTTAACTAACTGACTGTACTTTAGCTACATGTCATCAGTGTATCACAAACTAACTTTAGGAAAAAACATTTATTTTGTAACTTTTATTAATAGAGAAATTTAATTTTAACAATTGTCATTTTTTTTTATTGCTAATGTAATTACAATCATCAATATTGATTAGTCATGATCTGTATCCGAATTTATTTGATAATTGGATGTATTTTCTGGAACAAACATAGTTAGTGTATATTGCTCCAGTTTACTTGTGAACTTGGATCTTGGGAGTCCATATCGTAATTCCAAGCCCAAAATTTTTAAATCTTTCAGGTAATTATCACGTTCAACATTTTTTATTTGTAAATCTTTCAGTACATTTTCTTTTTCCAAAATGTCTACCGTTAATTTAATTTTTTTTTTAATAAATCTTCAGTTTCATTTATTCCTTCTCTTCCTTTCCACTCCCTTTTTAATGTTTTGTTCTTATTTTGTTTAAGTTCAGAATTGTTTAATGTCTCGAACGTATCATCCATTGTCTCTTCTACGTCTGGTACGACTATCTCTTGCACATAATCTAGGTTCGATTCAATTTGCAGATGCTCATCCACGCCTAGACCCTCTAAAACTGGTGACTCCTTTCCCAGAATATCGTAAACGAGAAAATCA
>NC_133499.1:5415607-5423391 GCF_025370935.1 Choristoneura fumiferana
TATGGCTGCAACCATCTATTGAATACCTACATGCCCCAGATACTACTTGGAGCCCAGTCATACTGTAAATTTAATCAGATTTCCCTGTCAATTATTAACAAATAAGCATTTCAGTCACTGTTTGTTTATTATATTTTGCAGTCGAAACCTAATAAGTAACATTCATTGCTCGAGGAGTTTTAGTGCAGTGTATAAAAAGAAAAACCAGTGAGAAATTATATTGACCCGGTTAGAGCTCAAAAGTACCCACAGTAAAAAAATAAAATAAAAAAACTAGTCTATAATGTCCACAAAATGTGCGGCTTGTGCCAAGTTTACCGGGCGTATTGGAATCGTCGTGTGCCCAAAATGCAGCGGCCACTACCACTGCGCTTGCGTGGGGGTTCCTGCCGGTACGGTGGTCCCCCGGAGTGGAGCTGCCCGACGTGCAAGCGGTCCGGCCACGAGACGGCCACGCCGACACGCCGGAGAAGGACTTAATCCCCCAGCCTGCCGCCGCTGCCGCCGCCGCTGCCGCTATGCGCGCGACCGCAAAGCCCGCCACTGCTCGGGACACGGCTTCGCGTGCTGCCAGCGCTTCGCCTCCTGAGTCTGAAGCTTCCGCCGCTATGAAGGTCTCGTCGGATGCAGGGATGGTGGACTCGCTGTCTCTTGGTGATGAGATCCATCTGTTTCGGCGGGAGCTCCAGGCCCTGAGACACGAGCTTAGGGAGTTCCGCCAAGAGTTCCAGGATGTCAGGCCTGCATGGCGGACATCAGCGCGAAGGTCGATGCTCTGGAGGGTCGCGTCGACGCTGTAGAAAAAGCGGTCGTCGATAGCGCAGCGTCGGTAGCCACCAAGGCGATGGAGGAGGCTATCGCGACCCTCCAAACGGAGCTGAACGAGCGGGACCAGGAGCTGCTGGCGAACGACGTGCAGCTGTCCGGCGTGCCGGAGGAGCCGAGCGAGAGCCCGATTGGGCTGGTCATGCGGGTCTGCGCCAAGTTAGGCGTGGAGCTGGACGCGCGGGACGTGGTGTTCGCGCACCGCGTGGGCCGTGAGCACGCGGCGGGGCCGGCCGCGCCCGCTGGTGGTGCGCCTGGCGCGGCGCGCGTCCGCGACGAGCTGCTGCGGCAGGCGCGCGTGCGCCGCGGCGCACCACCCGAGGGCCTGGGCCTAGCCGCCGCACCGCAGCGGTTCTACGCCAACGAGCGGCTGACGCCCGCCAACCGCCAGCTGTTCCAGCGCGCCCGACAGGCTGCGGGCCCCGCCGCTTGGCGCTTCGTGTGTGGACCCGGGCGGGAGGATCTTTGCCCGTAAAGCTGATGCCAGCCCGGGCCATCGCTTGCGCAGCTTGGCCGACTTGAGTAGTATTTTACTCCGGTCACCGTTTTCCAATCAAATGTGTAGTCATTGTTTATTGTTAGTTTCTGTTGTGGAGTCCTGAAAAAAAAAAGGGTTTTGTTATTATTTCCGTGTGTATAAGTCTTGTTAAAAGTGTGTTTATTTATTTAATATTTACATGCAAACTAAATACCTTCATTTTGTGGCCTTGCCGTGTGTTTCAAACGTATGTTTTCATTGTGTGTGTCTTCGCGAAAGTGAAAACAACTGATTATTTTTTGTCCCGTTCTGTGATTTGCCTATAAACAAAGCTATATATTTATTTAACACGTATTATATACACATATTCACACCGCTCTCGCTACACTATATATAACTATCATATTTACCTACTTACAGCCTCTTCTTTGTAATTGTTTTTTGTAACGTATTTCTGTTCTTGCATGCCTCGTTTTAAAAACTTCAAGGTTGGTTTATTTAATGCTGGATCACTTGGTACGGGACATGACGAGTTGATTGCCATTATGACCGAGATGAAACCCGACGTCGTTGCTATCAATGAGACCTGGTTGCGCGCCGGCGAGGAAGGGACGAGCTCCTACCATCGCTCAATACCGACTAAGAAATGTAGCTAGACCGACCGATGTCCGCGCGGGGGCGCGGGGGGAGGCGTTGGTTTTTTATACGTCGTGATCTTGCCGCCCGCACTCTTCCGCACCCGCCGGCTGCACTCGTAGAACAAATGTGGATAAAATTAAATATAAACTGCAAACGATTAATAAATTGGAACCGCTTACCGACCTCCTTGGCTTGACGTTGACACTTTTTTGACGCCATTACAAACTCAATTACTTCTTTTGTTAATTACGACCGTTTATTTTACTTGGTGACTTTAACATAAATTTTACGGACAAAACCGACACTAAGTTTGTATGTCTGATGAATTTTTTAACTTCAGTTAACTTGACTCAACACGTACGCGACCCGACGCATTTTACCGAACACAGCGAGACGACCATAGACCTAATTTGCACTGATGCTCACTTTGTGAATGTGGATGTGAAGCACATTCCCGACCTAGGCAGACATGCATTCATTACGGCCGAGTTGGACATAAAAAAACAAAAACGCGACCCGAGACGTATTACTTACCGACCTCTTAAGGACATTAACTTAAGTGACTTCGACAATGACCTTGAGACTATAAATTGGACCAGATATTTACTTAATGACGTGAATGACATCATGGTTAGACAATTTAACATACTTATAACTCCAACTGTTTCGACAAACACGCCCCGTTAAAAACAATCGTGGTGAAGGAGGCATTCAAACCATGGCTAACGAGCAATGTGAAGCTTATGATGCGTCTCAGGGACAAAGCCACGCCAAATACAAGCGATCCAAGGCCGTTGCTCATAAGCAATACTACCTGGACCTGAAACACCTAGTGATCGCAGCCATCCATTGCGAGAAACGTGCCTACTTCGAACACCACATTAATGACGTTACCGACTCGAAGACTCTCTGGAAAAACTTAAAGCGCACTGTCCTTCCAGACTCGCAGACGCAGACTGACCTCCCGACACACTTTAACGACCCCGACTTAATAAACCGCCATTTCTTAAATATACCCGGTAAACCAGCCGCATCCATATCTGATCTGACACGGTTTGAATTTGACAGACACAGTGACAAAACATTTACTCTTTCACCAACAACTACTGGAACTGTGACAAAAATTATGACCGCTATTAAAACGACCGCAAAGGGACATGATTTGATTGCCATTGACATGCTACTTATGACTCTTCCGGTGACCGCTAAGATACTGACATTCATTATTAATAGGAGTATTGAAACTATGACTTTCCCAACTGATTGGAAAATCGCTCAAGTGACCCCGTTACCCAAAAAACCTAACCCTGCTAACCTGTCCGATCTCCGTCCTATTAGTATTCTTCCCTGTGCATCGAAGATAATAGAAAGGGTGGTTTGCGACCAGCTGTCGGAATACTTGGAGAAATACAGCATCCTACCTGAACTACAATCTGGTTTTCGCAAGGGTCGTTCGACAGTTACTGCGTTACTTGATGTAGTCGATAATATTTTGCAGGCTCAGGATGCTGGTAAAAGTACGATTTTAGTGCTTTTAGATTTCTCCAGGGCTTTGATTGCATTAGCATTCCCTTGCTGTTATCTAAGATGTCGTATTACGGGTTTGACGTCACGACAATAAAGTGGTTTAGCAGTTACTTGACTGACCGTGCGCAGACTGTGGAATTGCGGGGGCCGGGTGGTCGTGCTCTGCGGTCTTCTCTGTGCCCTGTGACACGAGGAGTGCCGCAGGGTTCGATACTGGGTCCTCTGCTCTTTATATTGTACAGTTCTGATATTGTATACAGTATAAAGAGCAGTGGATACCATCTTTACGCGGATGATCTGCAATTGTACGTCTCCTGCACGCCATCGGAAACATCCATCGCCGTGAACGCCATAAACGCAGATCTCGATCGTGTTTCGGCGTGGTCGGAGAGGAACTGTTTAGTTCTCAATCCTGTCAAGTCGAAGTACATTGTTTTTGGCTCGAGACATCAAATTCGTAATACTACTGATGCTCTGACGGTCGGGGATGTTGCCGTCATGGGTAAACCAATAGAACGGGTGGTAGAAGCTAACAACCTTGGCCTCCTTATGGATGGCAAGCTGAGCTTTGAAAACCACATTGTAAAAGTTGTGAGTAACTGCTTCTACCGCCTCAAAGTTCTGTACAATATACGCGATTACCTTAGTGTCAATTTGCGTGTTGACCTTTGTGAATCGCTTATATTGTCCAGATTAAACTATTGTGATGTTGTTTATGACGGCTGCATTGTTGGCCGTTCTAAGAGACTTTTACAGCGAGTGCAGAACGCATGCGCTCGTTTTTGTTTCCGTGTCCCTTCCCGCTCCCACATCACTCCGTATTTGAACGCCGCTAACCTGCTGAACATGCCTGCACGCAGGCGCATGCACCTCGCCACTCTGCTGTTCGGTGTGAGACGCTATAGGACCCCATTATACCTCCACAACAAATAGTTTGGTCGAGGAGTGAGCGCAGGAGTGCAATGGCTCTTGTGCCTAAACACCGGACCGCGGCATTCCGCGGAAGTTTTAAGTTCGCGGCGTCCAAGTGCTGGAATGATATTCCTCCTCCTATCCAAGGGGCGTCTAGTGGGTACACCTTCAAGCGCAAGCTGAAGGAATACTTATTGACGCTCCAAAAATCCCTTCACTAAACCAGCACTTTGAGTACGCCAGCCTGATGTTTTTGAACAACTTATTTGTCCTTGTTTTTTTTTTTTTTTTTTTTATTGTAGTTTTTTTATTCTTGTTTACTTACAATAAAATATATTTATATATCTTAATTTTATATATGTGAGTATATTTGTGTATCATTCCGCGAGTCACAGACGGTTCTGACAGAATATCAGCGCTGCAGGCGTTTAACGCCTCAGCATAATGCTGAGTCAGCGGCCGTTTCACTTTTGCGAGGACACACAAAATCATATATTTTAATTTTTGTATTTCTTTTTTTGTTTTATTTGTGTTTGCTGTTGTTGTTTTTTAGTTTGGTTGTATTTGTGTGTCTTTGTGAACGTGAATAAATGTCTTCTACTTCTACTTCTACTTCTACTTCTACTATACATATAGTTTTGTAGAGTTCGTTTCGGAGATTACAAAAACTGGGTGCTAGGAAACGAGTGACGTTGTTGTTGTAACGATATCAAATGTTTTTCGAATACTCTCAAGTATTCGACGATGTGAATGTCCTGGTATATTTCAGAATGGAAAGTACGAACTATTAGCTTACTTAGACCGCCCATTCGTACTGCAAACCAAGAACTGGCTACAGTGCGGCTCTACCACTAACAATTAACAATATAATTAAAATAAAAACAAAAAAATGCTTAGTGCACCTTTCTGAGAATGACCCTAAACTGAAATACTCAATATTTACAAGTCAATTCAATCTAAGGACTGTCAAGTGCGTCATAGAATAATCGTGAGATAGACGTATGCAGTGACAAGTCCGCACTGTTTTCGTGAATTGTCAAATCAGTTAAATATACAACTAACGATTCTATGCCAGTCAGACAAGGTTTGTTGTTGCAGTCTGGATACATATTTATGAATCAAACGGCGCATACAAATATTTGCCAAATTGGTGTGGTTATATGTATATGGAACCCATTCATGTATACTTATTTTTGCCTACGAGGTGGATACATTTAAATGGAATTTATTTAAGTATGCAACTTTCTGAAGCATTTTGTGATTACATAATACTGAAACAGTTTAATGAATACAATTTTTTGGTGTCAGTAATAGATACATATTTATGATGAAAATGTGTGGCAACATATTTTTCAAATTTTTTTGTGTATACATACTTTTAGACGTGACTGTACTAGGTGGGGGTGATGAAATCTATCGCAGCGCTCATGGTGGCCAAAAGTAGAAATAGTTCTGGCTCTGTCATCTGTCATACTCATATGAATCTGTCATTAACAAAGCAAATTGTATAGACTTAAACTACCTAATTTTAGTAATAGATGTATGTGTTATGATGCGAGCTTGAATTATTCTACACTGTCCCTGTTTTGTTCTTAATTCCACTACATCTCGGACATGTCCAGCAAAAATTTTCCTTATAAAACGGTTAGTGGTTGAAATTTTAAATTGAGTGATACTCACAAAACCGGACTTCAAAATGATACTCATTTTTATCTGAAAACGATATTTAATTTATTACTAGCGATATAAGAACAATTAAATAATTTTACTTTTATTCAAAGAAACCAATAAGATAGCTTTATCTTTTTGTTTGACAGTAAAAGTACCTACAACTAAACATGAAGTAAACGAAACCTGACATAACGAAATTAAAACACACTTTTTGAATAAATTTTACTTACCTCATTTAATTTTAATGACTAAAAATCATGTCCACCCAAATCACGGTATTATAAATTAATACGTTATAGGTTTGATTTTTGTCACAATGTCGCGATGAAGTTTCAAAACGTCAGAGCACCAGAGCCATAAAAGTGGTGGACGCTAGGTGGCGCTGATGTCGTGCACAGAGCCAATAACTCGAAAATTTGCTTAGGTGACTAGATAATATGTTCTTTCCGTGGACCCTTCAGTTATTTATTTTTAATCGACAAGTTCTCAAGGAGACGCGTGTATATAATGACCACGCATAACTTTTTTCCTCCGTGTACATACTCGTGTTCATGGTATTGTAACTATAAATGAGGCAAGCGTGCACTGAAGATTTTGTACATAACGAGGCAAAAAGTAAGTCTGGATTTTCTATAATTTATTTGGCAAATACAATATATGAGATGCCAATGGTACGTGATTCAGTATCCTTGACTCTTCATAATTTCAAATTGCAAGCCCTAAATTTATTAACTATTCTCTCCACCCGCGCTCTAATTTCGCACCACTTAATTTCCACCGTTTAATTAGCGACAAATATACCGGCTAATTTTCCATTAGTCACTCAAAATATTTACTTTATCATAAAATCTGTTTACCACGAACTAAATTCGACACAAAACATTTATACAGTCCTACCGGATACCATAATGGATTTGCACATGACGTTATTAAATAGATAAACTTGACCAAAGAGGTGTTTTATACGTAAACGTTGCAAACTCCAAACGGAATTCAAAGGCTGTATAAATTGTAGTTTTAGAAACAACTTACAGCGGAGTTTCCCTATTTTACTAGCATGTGAAACTATAAATAAAGAGTCCTTTGGCGTTTGAAAGTCATAAACTGAAGCGGAAGGTTTTAAAGACGCTTAAAATTATTTATCTACATGCATATCATAACTTCCCTATTATATGTTCAGAAACGACTATCAAATGGCCTTTATTAAGAAACCTGGTATCTGCGGGTGCATCTTAATCTTCACATTAAAGTACAGTGCATCTTAATGTTTACATTAAAGTATCGGTAATACTTTTTTTAACAATGCATATCTGTACATATTGTAAAAAACTTATGACATGCATGTAGATAATAATTATTATTTAAAGTCAAAGTCAAAATACAAAATAGAAAACTTATGATATGCATGTAGATAAAGTTATGTATGCGGCTATACATAATTAGGCATTATGCACCAGCTACATAAATAACTATTTAGTGCCTGTAGTAGTGCTAGAAAGATTCAGTTGGTCTTTTGAAGTAATTATTATCATCAACAGTAGGAAATTTTTGAATTCGAATTTTGAATTACAACTTTACAACTGGAATTTTATTTGTTTCCCATCACATGGGACCCCCCTTGCTCTTTTGACCCTGTTTTATAAAGAAACTAGCTGTTGCCCGTGATTCCATCCGCGTAGAAGTATGAAAAATAGTTAACATCCTATTCTCAGACCTATTAGAATATACACAA
>NC_133499.1:5423491-5455581 GCF_025370935.1 Choristoneura fumiferana
GAAATGTCCATATCTGTCAGCTAGGGTAGACCGAGGCGAATCGGATCAATTTGGGTTAATGTCAAATAAAGCATTTTTTAAAGTGATACATGTTTATTAATATTACTCTGGATACAAGGGTTATCGATTTATAGAATCCAAGGTCAAACTAAAATAAACGTTTTTTTTTCAATTTTGACAATTAAAATTGAAAAACACTAAAAAATCCGATTCGCCCCATTTTTCGAGGCGAAACGGATCAAGAAAAACTCCTTCATAAAATATTGTTTTCATTTATTAACACATGCACCAATAAAATTGAAACAATCAATATCAATTATTAACGATGAACTACCCTTAGCATGACCAAAGTGGTATTTTAGAAAATATTTCGATTCCCTTCTATAACAACACCTATATTAAAGCCATTATTATAAATGTAAACATAAAATCAATGGTTAAAGCTAACTTTCGTGTTGAAAATAAATGTACTAGGTGTTAATTACTTCTTATAACAAATTTCAATTAAAAACTAAAGTAAAACTCAAATTGCTAGTTTTAACGAACACAACATTAAACAATGAAAATATCCGATTCGCGCCCATTTGAAGAGGCAAATCATATCAAACAAAACAGGCCTTAAAATGTTGGTAACATTAACAAAATCAAAATTAGATTCTAGTTAAGATCAATTATCATTTGTACTACAGAGATCGCATTCATTTAAAACCCCTTGGCACCTCCTCGATCGGCACAGTTTTCATGGCACCATTCTTCACAAACATGACATTGAATCCAGTCCTCTGCAGGTGGATGTACAAAGGCTTCAAAACAATAAATGCAATGCCAATATCTAGATGATGAACGTCCTTTAACTTTGGTGTTGCTTTGTTTTCTTTTGAATTTGCACATTTTCTTTATCTTGTGTCTTCTTAATACGAGAGCCCGTTTTACCAGCCTTTCTTGCTTTAGAGTTGACCTTTTTATTGCATTTTCCTTTCCACCTCATTGCTTTATTACACCACAGGACAGTGTAACTCTTCGTTGTAAAGATGTGAACGGCACATTATATACTTCGGCCGCCCGACGTAATGTCAGCTCTTTTAGTCAACACCTTGTCAGCTGCTTCTAACATGTTTCTGCACTCAATTCTCCTTGGTATGTCTTTCTTTTATACGTACGAACCATCTAAAACATGCAAACAATTATTATTATTAGTGTAAACTTGGAAAATCGTATTCAAAGTAGTGATCCACTTCGCCCCAAAACAGGTGATCCGAATAGCCCCAAACCATGTGTTTACAATATTTGACCTAGCGCAATTATTCTTCAAAATACAGTTACAATCACATCAATTACAAATACAAAACACATTGCTAACAATATTTAATAATAAACAATAAACTACAACCAACTTACTTTGATTTTATCACAAATATTGTCACCACGTTTTTTATATCGCCGGTAAAATCACAGCACACCGAAACGAATGACATGACGCGAAGCATCACTGCGACTAAACTCGCGTTCGAGCTAATGGCGGTCTTTGCCGTGGCGTGCGGGAAGGTCAAACCCAACGCGGGACGCTGATTGGCTGCTCGTGGCTAGCCGCGATCTTTTGAATTTGACAATTTGCTTAACTTGATCCGATTCGCCCTGTGATCCGATTCGCCTCGGTCTACCCTAAATCGGCCAGTTCGGCGAGGCTTACGTTTTGCGAAGCGATTATTTGCTGGACGTTAACCGGCAAGCGACTTGACCACAACGATCTTAAAAACTCGTCGTTTACTACCGTACCCGCTAGCGATTGTAATTTGCGCAGGAATTGCGATGGTTTTAAATCGCCTAACTCCTCCTTCATAAGTAGTTTTCGAAGGCGTTCGTCCCGCGACATCGACAGCCGCCGTACAAGCTCTAATTTTAATTTTCCATACCTGCCTTGCGCCGGTGGGCTCGTAATAATGTCACGTACTTCCCTAGCAACATTGTGATCAAGCTGCTGAATTACTGTGTAGAACTTGGTCGCATCCGTTTTCGTTCCCGCGATCTCAAATTGGGCTTCTACTTGCGCGAACCAGATTTCGGGGTCGTCGGGCCAAAAAGGGGGTAGACGAACAGCTACTCTGTCCACCGCGCCACTTCCAGGCGGGCCCGCCGCGCTAGATGCATCCGTGTACGTCTCTTCCGGTTGACCTTCCGCCGCCCTGGCTCCGGGCTTTTCCATTCTCGTCGTAAAGGTCACCAATATGGGTATTTATCTTCGGTGTAGAAAGAAGACACGTAGATCCCAAATTTAATTATATAATACTTTCTCAAGCGGTTACAAATGAAAGGGCAAACGAAAGGAAGAAAGACAGAGTTTTTGGTTGGAAGTTAAAATAGCAAGCGCGCAACAATAAGCGTAGCGGATGGCGAGACAAAGTGCCGTGCTCTCGCTTCGAGTAGTTGATCGGGTATGCGCGGGCGCAGGCGATGCAGTGAGCTCCGTCGGCCGGCGCGCGCGCGTGACGTCAGCCATTGTCCTCGCTAATGCAGCCTGGGGCGCGCAACCTGCGGCCCGGTTATTAACGCTGCGCCAGGGCTGCACAACCCTGTAGTGCTGGAGGGAGTCTGCTGTGCGGCGCGGTGGACGCCACACACTACTTAGTCCATTTTTAAATCTCTCCTAATCCTTTCCCTATAGACGGAGAGCAGACTGCAAAATCTCGTACCTACTTGATACCGCGATGAAACGCACAAGGTTTCCCATAAAACTGATGCTGAGTCCTAATTTGATAGTCTGCCACGGCGGAACTTGCCGAAAGCACCAAAAAAATAGTCACTTCCGGCGTCATTTAACCCATCTGATACTGAAATAATAGTCATGGCATTAGTTAGGAATTTACTGGTAGATACAGAAAAGCGAAATATGTCATTATTTTTTTTGCCGAAAGTGCTCGGCAGACGCTCTCAAAGGTGACCACCAGGACCCCTAAATGAACCCATCTGATACCAGCATGAAACCAATTCCAGTCGGTAGGTATGAACCTTCATTTCCGGAATATATAAGTCTGCCCATGCTGTTTCTGCCGAAACACCTTGACATACGAGATTATGTGAGCAACCTCTACTCCGCTCAATATAGACATTTCAATTTCCATAAATTCCGATAAAGCTTAGTTTTGGTGGAGACCTTGGGTACACCATTAGGAATAAAGTGTCAAAAGTCCCCATTGATCCCATATGTGCAAAAAGTTATTCGGGCACTAGTTGCGCTTTGTTTATTTCTATATATACAATTTTCTGTAAATAAATTTCTTCTACTTCTATACCAATTCAGATTTTAGAGGGGGGGGGGGGGGGGGACACGCTCGATTTCAATGAAAATTTGCTCTTTAAAGTTGAACATTTCGCAAACAGATCACTGAATAGAAAAATTGCGGAGCAACCCCGCAATGGTTTTAAAATACCTATCCAACGATACCCCACAATTTAGGTAGAGTCGAGAAATATAGGGTTAGTCGAGAAAAAAAATAACCCCCACTTCACATGTATGGGAGGTACCCTAAAAATTTTTTTTTACTTTTTTAATTGTACCACTTTGTCGGCGTGACTGATATGTATATTCATGTGAAATTACAGCTTTCTAGTACTAACGGTCTCTGAGCTTACCCGCGGACTGACAGACGGACAGACATGGCGAAACTATAAGGGTTCCTAGGTGACTACGGAACCCTAAAAATCGTGCAAATTGCATTACATTGCTCGATTGTGACCACTACAAACTCGTTGTCTTTACGGCCTCACAGTGTAATGCAACTTGCACGATTCTAATTATAAGTATTCTTCTTGCAGTACACTCGGCTTAACGCTCTAGCGGTCGTGATAACATTTTCCCGTCTCTTTCCACCCTCATTCTATATACCGTTTGACGGAAAGAAGTGATGAATCTACCGTGATAGACAATATTGATTATCTTATAATTGAACAGTGCATGATCCTTAATGTAATGAGTTTACGAATGTATGAATTCGAAATAAGTTGTCGTGATTTTTTTTTTCAGACACGCAGAAGTAATATTGAACCTAACTACAGTGAAGTAAAAGAATCTCAGGTAATAATTAATTTACATTGAGAACTTTTGACAATTGTAGTAAAACGAAATTTTAAAGAAAAAAAAAACCGGCCAAGAGCGTGTCGGACACGCCCGAAATAGAGTTCCGTAGCCATTACGAAAAAAATAAGTAATATTTTTCTAAGGATTTCGTATTTTGTACGGAGTATTCCAAGTTTAGGTATATTTTATACCTTAGGCTGCTATTTACTCTTAAACTACTAATAATTCTCAAGAAAACTTAACCGTTATAGTTTAACTTGTAAGGTTGATATACTTTACCATCCTGAATTTTACAAAAAATTTCCACCCACCGGTTTAGATTTTAGAGGGGGGGGGGGGCGCTCGATTTTATTGAAAATTTGCACTAAAGTTGAATATTTTAGCAACTCCGTAATGGTTTTAAAAAACCTATACAACGACGCCCCACTCTACAGGATTACCCCCACTTTACGTCTATGAGAGGTACTAAAAAGTGTTTTTAAATTTTTTTATTGAACCATTTTATTGGCATAGTTTACATATATATTCGTGCAAAATTACAGCTTTCTAGCATTGATAGTCTCTGAGCAAATCTGCGGACGGACAGACAGACAGACAGACAGACATGGCGAAACTATATATCGTTGCTTAAATGGCCACAAGTAAAAAAATTTTTTTTTCAATCGCAATAATTGCATTTTAAATGCTATTTAACGTGCAACTATTACAATAAAAATAAAAAAATATTTTTTTATTTCTGGTCCTTTTGTGTTTTAATTTGCAGCGATATTTTGGCTACGGAACCCTAAAAAGAAAAAACAAGTCTAGTCGCTTACTACGAAGTGCAAAATTCGAACTTTGTGTCTTGCCGTCTTGCTGGCGCTTATATTATTTAAAACAAGAGCGAGGGGGACGGTACGATACGAACTTCGATTTTGGCCCAGCGATCCGAATGCATGCTTTGCCAAGTCCTTGCGTAAAAATAAAAAAAAAAAATTAACAATCTTTTTTTTTTTTTTCAGGGCGAAGGCTTGTACGCTGAATTAAACCGCCCGGAAGACACGTATGCGGAACCTTATATAGACAAAAATGAGCTGTACGCCCAGCCAATACCGAAAGCGGAAAGACGCAGGAAGGACGATCCTAGCTATGGCAACGTGTTCGGACAGGACTATGTCAATAGTAGGAAATAGTTCACATTGTCATTCACTCATTCACATTCACACATTTTGTGAACTAGTTTTTGATTTTATCACATTGACAGTTTGATACAATTGTATTAGGTACCTATACTGTTAATTTGACAAAAATTGTTTCTTTTCTTAATTTCCTTACAATAATTTCCTTTTTGACATTTGAATTGTAATTTTCATTTTGCACCCGTGATTTTACTGTTCATTACTGTTATTTTTTATTATATTTATAGAAATAAATACACCCTTATTATAGAAATATAATGCCACACTGCACACAATAGCTACCTAACAATGATATTTTTTACCACGGAAACCTTTGCTATGTAAATTATTTAATTAAAATAATGGTAAATTAAACTAGTAATTTTGATAGTGTTTTATTTCCTTGTAATTACATTTTGATATCGTACTGGCACTGTTACAATGTGATTCGATCATTGCATCTTTGTCCCTCGCGTTGCCTTTCCCAAAAAAGGTTTCTGTGCCAGCAGGGCTACTACGAATTACTACGAAACTCGAAAATCGATGTTCGCGTTCGTTCGGTCCCTCTGACACTATACTATTTAAGGCACTTTGTCCCACCGCCAACGATAAGCGAGAAGCGAGCAGAGCGAGTAACTAGAAACGAGTGGGCGAGCAGTGAAAAGCGAGTGTTCGAGCACGACGGGCGATTACTCGCTCCACTCGCTCGAGCCGGGCGGCTGCCAAGCTAATAGCGCTGAGCGAGTATCGCTCAGCTAGTTTTATAGCTCAGCGAGTTTTATAGCTCTTGTCGCTGCGACAAAAGATGTAAGAGCGAGTTGCCGGCAGTGTGAACCGCCAGCGATCAACTATTAATATATATGTCTCTTTTACTCATACAGGATCTTAAATCTTTTGTTCGTTTCTTGAGCGAGAAAATAGTCGATAGCCAATCGTTTCCTCGCCGGCGGTGAGACAACTGCCTAATACGAGAGCTAGAGGGACGGCACGATATGAACTTCGGAGTAGGCCCTCGGGCTAGTTGGCGCTGGTATAGCAAGGTCCGTTTGACCAGAAGTTTGACACCTTAGGTTTGACAACTTTAATTTTTTATCTTAAATGAAAGACTAGCGTCAAGCGGACCTCATGATAGTCCGCCATCTAGCGGTAATTAACCTATCAAGAAACTCATTAGTTTATAGTAGATTATTGTCGTGGCCTGGAAGTAGGCAATTGCTGGCTGAGTATGAGTATTAAACGGACGAGCTTGCGAGTCCGTTTAACTAATACGAAACCAGCAATTGCTGTTCCAGCCGAGACTAATATAAAGCTTTTCTCAAAAATGGTGAATAATTCTGAAATAGAATAAACTTTTTCTCAAAATATATTATCAAATGTAATTTTATTCCAATATTTTTCTTATGCTTTCTCGCCTTTTTTCATTAAAAATAAACTGCAGGTGTATTTTTCCACCGAAAACACCACAAGCTATTTCAGACCCAATAGAAAAAGTCCGGAGTTCCAACAAAATATCTGATTTTTAACTTTTTAATTTTTCGCTGACCATAAACTATGTACTTCACCTTCTGATATGTAAAGAATAATGTCAACTTTTACGGACATTTTTGAGAAAAGTTTATATTACACTAGCGACCTGTCCCGGCTTCGCACGGCCAAAATAAAAAAACCGGCCAAGTGCGGATCGGACTTCCGTACTATACAACATTAGACATTAGCAAAAATGGACAAAAAACACGTTTGCCGTACGGGAGCCCCCTTAATTATTTATTCTATTTTAATTTCATTATTTATATTTAAGATGAATTAAAATACAAATTAATATTCTGTGAATATTTCAAGCAACTAACTGTTGCCGTAAAGAGCGCCCCTGAAATATTTGTTTTAAGGGCAACACACACAGAAAGCGTGCGCGGGTCGGGTCGTGTCCGCCGCGTGAGCCGCGCGGTTCGTTGTATTCACAGAGAGCGGGCGCGGGCCCGCAGCGGCTATCAATGTTGCCAGTTACTTAGTGACTTAGTCCCTAGAAGTGACGACTTTTGCTTAAAGCAACTCCGACGGTGTCGTTCATGCGCTTGCAAGTGACACTTAGCCAAACTTCTTAGAGAAGACTTCTTATACAAGTAAGTTGAATTAACAAAAACCGGCCAAGAGCGTATCGGACACGCCCCAGAAAGAAAAGAAAAAATCAAGTACTTAATATTTTTCTAAGGATTTCGTATTGTGTACGGAATCTTCCAAGTTTAGGTATGTTTTATACCTTAGGCTGCTAGTAACTCTTGAACTACTACAAATTCTCAAACAATCTTAGTTGTTATAATATTTCTTGTAAATTTAATATACTTACTACCATCCTTAATTTTTCCACCCAACGGTTTAGATTTTAGAGGGGTGAGACGCTCGATTTGATGAAAGTTTTCACTTTAAAGTTGAATATTTCACAAACAGATCACTGAATCGAAAAATCGTCTTAGCAACCCCCCATTGGTTTTAAATTGAAATGGAAATTGGTTTTCCAACGATACCCCACAATACAGGGTTAGATGAGAAAAAAAAAACACCCTCATTTTATGTCTATGGGAGGTACCCTAAAAAAATGTTTTTATTTTTATTTTTTTATTTTACCACTGTTGGCGTGATATATAGGTATATTTACACCAAATTACAGCTTTCTAGTACTAACGGTCTCTGAGATTTATTTTATTGATTACCATTATTACCTTGCATTTTCTTTACAATTAAGCATCTTGCGAGCATCATAGGTCTGAAATACAACCACTTAGAGCCGGCAGACCAACTTGTTTCACATGCTGAGTCGCCATACTTGAATATGTACTAAAACTAACCATTTCTGTTATCCTTTTTTTTTTCGCAACAATAAAGCCTCTTTTATGCGCTATATCTCAAAGATGCACCCACTGAGAGCAGGCAGACCAAAATTATTCACATCAGCAGACCACTCTACAACACATAAAAATGAGTCTAACCGTTTCCATGATCGTTTTAAAAATTCCCGCCACCTCTTAGACTACTACATGAACTGTAGGTGTTGAGATGACTCATTGACGTAGTCGATAATTGATATCTCGCTCACATTTAATCTTAAAACATCTAGTTGTGATTTTATCAATTTAATCAATTGACACGATTAACTTGCGCCAGTGGATTAAATCAAGTGCAGCGTTACGCTGCCGTATATTAACCTTTTTTAAGTAATTTTCTTAATCTGTTACTGGCAGCTTCGTATTTCGAATAAGTAGTTACAAGTATGTATTATTACAGCGTATAAGTATCGCTATACAACGAGGAAATACGGCCAGCCTTCTGGGCACCTTACCCATTGACGGCGATTTAGGCCAAATTCTATCTATAGTTTAATTATGTTTTATTATGTTTGTTTTTAACAATAAATCAAACTTTACAGTTACAAGTATTGATTTTTGCATTCTTTTGTTTTTCGTGGTCGGACTTTTGGAGGTCAGAGAGAAAAAGCGTTCGAAGACGAAGGAAACGAGAAAATATTTAAATATTTTTATATTTTTTTGTTATTTCACGGTGTTTCCTGTCATTTGATGTTAATGAGTTTTCGCCCCATACAAATTGCATAAAGTTTGCACGGATCTTCACCATCACCTGATTTTTTGTACCGATTAAGTTTATGGAAGCCGTTTATGACGGCTTCCAGTTTACCCTTAAGTTCCGGTTTTCTTTTAAACCAAGACCCACTGACCCAGTTCCTGTACTATCCGAAATTCCTCTTTACCAGCCAAATTCCAGTTCTAAAACCGTTTGTCTGACACAGAGCTGTCAGACACAAGCTAAGTTCCAGCAAATCATCCACAACTACACAGTTCTTCCGGCAGAAATATAAAATTAGAGTTGAAACTTTCCTTCTTTTGTTTAACATTATTTTTTATCTTTTCCTCACACACGATGTACTTGTATATACTTTTAATATCGTAAGTGTTAACGAAGGGGCATTTACATAACCGCATTTTCTATTAATTTATATACTGTGTACAGAATTAATTCTTTTAATTTTCGTAAGCATTCACTGTAAATATATTTTAAAATTCAGTATATTTGGTTAACTTAATTGAGTTACCTACTATTAAGTTAATATTGTAAATGGTTAATTAGGTACAACTTGAACATAATTTGTAGAAAATTTTCAATACTTAACGCATTTATTTTAATTAGTGTACGAAGTGAAGTACTTTTAATTTTAATTTCAAGATTAATTGTAAATATTTTATTATTTTGTTAAACTTGTAAATTAGTAATTTGTAATTATAAAATATTACATTATTTTGTAGACATTCTTGTTTTTTTCTACACAAGCGACTGTCATTTATTTCTATTTCGAGTGATACTCTCATTTGTCTTGGATTAATAACAAAATTACTCAAATACAATGTACTTTGCTGTAGTAACTGTGAAAAGGAAACTACCCCAGCGTTATTGCAATGTATAAAACAACACCCGGAGCCCGGATGTTGCAACTACTGAGATCGACGATTTGTTGTTTCATAATGTTGAGGAGAAAATAAATTGTACAATAAGGAGACCAAGGAACGTAAAAGACCTTCATGAATCGGATTTGGATAATGACCTAAACGTACTGGATAAGTAAAGTAAGGGACAGCGCCTTCAGTATACCCTTGAACACCTGACTGTCACGCTCGAGTTTGTTTCACTGTTGCCGACTTATTTTAACCTTGAACAGATCCTTATTTTAAAATAACATTTAGTCAATATGGCAGGAGCGTCTACATCAACAGCTCAAAAGAGAAAAGCAGAAGATATCATTGTGGACCCAGATACTCAACAAATAGTGGAAGACGCGAAAAAACCGAAAATCGATTTGAATGCTGTGTTGAAATACAATTGCTTGTCATCAATTGTTTCTATGCGTTCGGCAATTGTAGGAGTTGTTCTTGACGCGAGCGCAAAAGACAGCATGGAGATGGATGAACCTGACGACATTGCTAAGAGAAATCTGATTATGAATAATATCACAGTAGGAAACCATATCGTAAGTATTATATTTACTCTCCATAACACCCACCGGCAAAAAGCAAAAAAAGCAGAAGGAGCTGAAGAGACAAATATGATTAAAAAACTAAGGCAACAGCATTTAAAGTACACTATAAGGGAAAGGATTATGCATTAGAAACGAAGGCCCTGAATGACACTTGGTTAAAAATCACAAAGGAAAATAGTCTTGAATATAAAAATTTTGGCGAAAAAGACCCAAGCGATTGGTATGGTACTGTGGGGACTGTAACTTAGTAAGAGCTTAGGTACTGGGGATCAACGCGCGTGACTTTACACTCATTTCAAAATAAACAACTTCTTCAATCATTTGGATTTATTTCAGAACTTAAAAATACATTTACATAGCATAGCACCAGCCGCTTAGGCTATCGGGAGCAATCTGCGCTCCGGCATGTATACCGCTGTCAATCTGTTTTAAAGTTATATTCTAGAAACACAATATAAAAAAACCTATCCCTTTATACAAAATTAGGTTAATCTAACCTGCCAGGTGGTCATTTTTACCACCTGCCAGCGGTATACAGCCTAATTCCTACAGTACTATGGGCCCTTACTTGGACATGTTTGCTGCGTACGCTTTGAGGTACAACGAACTTCGATTGGGTCATAGTAAAATGCCAATAACTAAAGAGAATGGAGCAGACGGTTACACAAGAGTCGTGAAACTGAGAACAGCGTCAGGGGACAGGATAAGACCCAGCCAGAAGTTATACCCTCTGGAAATGGCGACAAGTAATGCACAAGAGTTCCAGGTGAGTCAAAATATGTAAAGTTCTTATTTTCAACTTGAAGTCAGATATATCTGAACGCTTGGCAACTCTCGTAACTGAAACTTACTCACACATGTATTGTGTTTGTAGCTTTTCTATTGTTTGTTTTGATAAACTTTTAAACTACTTGTCGTCCGAATTTTTTGTGTGTTGGGAGGGGTTCTCTTTTGATTTGTATAATTATTTTCACGACTTCTTTTTGAGGGGGAGGATGTTGGCTGACTGGCAGTCAATAAGATAGAAAATTAGTTTTAATTTATTGTCTGTGAAAAAAATATAATTTTGATTTAGAACATGTCAATATTGAAAAAAAAAAGCCAAATTGTAAACAAAAAAAATAGGTGCAAAATAAATTTATAATCCGAGAAGTTTCGCTGTTTCCTTCATCAACAGTTAATTGAGTAAAGACCAACAAGAACCTATCATTTCTAAGTTCCACCACTTTAATGCCTTTTATTACGTATTGTTAGTAGTCTTATTACAATTAAGTAAACATTTTGAATCAGGCTTACGATAATAAATCCAGTTTGCGCCTATTCCTGCACCTTAAAATAGAGTGTACATCCTAATTCATTGCCTATTGGGCTCTTAGAATCTTTACGGATTTTCTTAAGCGCGCCCTTAGTTCATAGTAATGTTCGAAATTCAAAATATTCACCATCTAAGCGTGCTTCTTGGTTCGAAATTCAAAATATTTTTCACCACTCGAGCGCGTCCTCCACATTTTCGTTCGTGCCAAGTTTTTTATTTTACGCGATAATATTATGTCCTTTGAAGAGCTTATAAACCTGTTTCCCTGTCTGTACGATCCCCGAAACATAATTTTCCAGGATCGTACAATAAAACGTCGCGCCCTGGAAACTCTACAAACCCGCCTCAACAACCTCGGGGCTGAAGCACTAGATTTAGTGGACGTGCGGAGAAAAGTCAGAAATTATCAGGCCGTGCTTAGACGTTCCCGCCGCCGCTCAGCTCGTGTAAGTTATTTATTCACTATCGCATTCAGTTATGGTGCTGTGTAATTTGCCCCGATCACATATCAGCATGTTTTTTTTTCATGACCTTTACCTCTTTCCCTTTTAGCAAGCACGGTCTGATGACAATTCCCGCGCTCCCTCCCCGGACCTCATCGTAATTGATGATTATGAGGATGACTCTGATCCAGTAAGTAATATTAATATTTTCCCTTTTCCTTCTTGCCTCTAGTTTCAGAAATTTTGTTAATTTGTATTTCGACTTATTTTAGCTGGAATCTTTTAATCTGCACGGGGCTGAGACCCCTCCCCCCCGGTAGCCCCCACGACCGACGCTCGCGACGAGGCCCCCCCTCGGCTGCCCCCGCGGAGGTTGCAGTAAGTCTTTACTCATTATTTCCTTTTAACACCGCCTCTTGCTCAATTCCCCGCAACGTTATTACTCGACAATGGCCTTTGGCCCTGCACTGTCCTTTAAACTCGAAACAATGTCTTAACAGCTGATGCTTAACATACCTCTGTACTATCTTCAAACTTTTGTACTATGTACACTAAAGTTAGCTCTAACACGTAAGACCGCATATGATCTTACCAATATGTAGGTAGTTAGGTACATTACCAATAATAATAATATAATAATTTATTGCATAATAAACCATGCATGCACTTACAAATCTGAGATCTTAACTATAATAAGATCTAGTCGCAAGAATTATACATAACAATGAAAGCAAAGGCATTAGATGAAAAGGTTTGTTAAATAAGTACTTCAAGAAAAGTTCCCCTCATCTTTATGCTAGGATATACTGTGTTATGAAGATAAGCGGTTTGGTATTAGGACACTCATACATTAACAAAGTAACAATCACTGATACGCACGAATTATCAGACATAAATACACGTACATATTTAATATAGCATATGCTCATGTGTGTGTGCCAATGCATACTAACCTTAGGTACTAACGCATCTTTTCATTCCCTAGCCTGATCTGAACCCGCCTGCCACCCCAGGGTCAGTCTCAGCCGAGTGCCAGACAGACCCATTGCCCGACGCGGTAGCTTATAGCCCTGACGACTTTTGAGCCATGTTGCAGGTAAGTTTCTACTAAATAATTTACCCCTGTTGTACTCTCTACTTTTGGCCGTTTATTATTTCAATCTTACTGCCCCCTCTTAAGAATTTCATTCTTAGAAATCATAAATCGAACCCTTTCACCGTGGGATCCTATGTGGTCGATTTATTTACTGCGTGTTTGTTTACAGAGTACCATCCTTCCAACACTCCTTTTTTTGATTATCGTCCACTCCTGGAAGTTTTATTGTTCTTTACGTTAATCATTTTATCATTATTATCCATTGTGGGATCTAAATATTATACCACAAGGAGTTTTGATAATCATACAAGGGCCTTTCCCTTACCCAACAGAGTCTATACAATGCAAATCTAGCTTTATTTAGTTCAATTCTCATACTCTATGTAATTCTTACATAGAGTTAACAATTATCATAACTTAACTTAATGCAAGTTTTAATTACTTTTCAACTCCCTATCTTTTCAACCGCGCCCAGCGCTGTATCATAACAGGTTAATGTATCGTAAGTAACCACCTCTTGATTACTCTACCCGAGCACGAGCTAAATTTAATACTATTCTCTTTAAATTTTTCCATTTAGTACTATTACTTTTGGTTATTCGCATTACTCTTGTATATTATATTAAGTTTTACTCTTTTAGCGTAGGTACTCAATACTCTAATTGGAGAGAAATGCCCATGCAACCTTTATGTGGCTTGCGGTGTGAAAAAGTAAGGTCATTGTTCACAGTTAAACATTAGTATTATATAATGTAATTACGAAAATCTAAATCAATTTAGTTTTTTTTTCTCCCCATTTTCCCACTTGAAACAAAACAATAGGTTATTTGTTCATTAGTAGATTAAAACATTACTTTGATTTCCTAACTCCTGGGACTCTTTCATATGTTATGGTAATTTCACATAGTACTTATTACCCCTACATTTAGGATTCGGACTATCTTACTGCCTGTCCCCCAACCTATGGTATCATTATAGAGCTTTTATTCTGCTACTTGCATTTTGATTAGAATTAACAATCTTATAACACTCACTCGTAATAAACTGTACATCTACTACTATGACCTAGCCTAGATATCTCTTGGATGAAACCCTAACCTAATGCTTATTAATTATATATTTAATATCTACATAGAACAATCAGAATCAACGAGTTATATATATAAATTCTTCCCTGTCCTCCGAACCAGCTTCAGGTATAACTATAGAGGTGCCTTAGTACCCGACTCTACATATAATACTTAGATAGTTGTATTGTATTAAATTTTCCCCTACTTATTGGTTTTAGGGTCAACTAAAATATATACATTCTGATAAGGATTCGCCGCGACAACGTACGGCCCTTCATATAAAGGTTCAAACTTCTTCGTCAGTTTTTTCGTGGCGCTTGATTTATTTAATTTTCTTACTTTGACTAAATCCCCTATTTGAAATTGAATTAATCGAAAATTTTGATTGAATTTATATTGACGATTCGCACCCGCTTTTCGTAAATTGTTTTTGACTCTATCTCGCACCCACGTCTAATACTCTCTCGCTTAGTCCTAACTCACCATCGAACGACAGATGGGTTGTGTGCCGTACATCACTTCGCAGGGTGTGAATTTCATTTCATGGTTTCATGAAAGGTGTTATTTAATTTTTCTAGGGTTGGTAATACATATAGAGACCCAGCTTGTATGATTGTTTCTACAGTAAGTCCGGAATAGTCTTCCTAGCTCCTTGTTACATCTCTCGACAATGTTCGGGCGCGGATTTCTGACACTGGTGTATAGTATTTTAATACCTAATTCCTTCATCTTTCCTTGCCAAAGTTTATTTGAAAATTGTTTCGCGTTATCAGATAGGATTGCCTTTGGTTTGATTATCTCAAAGAATTTCTTTACCTTACCTAAAACCGACACGGCCGTCGCTCTTTTGAGATCATAGAACTTCACAAACTTACTGAAGGAATCTTGTATTACCAGGATATAATTCATTCCGAATTTCCCAGTCGGTAACGGCCCGTATAGATCAACCATCACAATCTCGCCGATTTCCTGCGTAATAAATAATAGGTTGGCAAGGCCCCACATGGTTCACTGTGTTGTTCTTGGTAATTTGACAATCATGACACGTTCTTATAATTTGTTTTACTTGTTTTGTAATCCCAACCCAATAAAATCTATCTCGAATATATATTTGATCACCTTGTAGGCCCCTTGATGCCCCATCTCTAGGTGAACCTGTCGAATTATTTCATTTCTTAATACGTCTGGCAGATATAGCACTAACCTTTTTGTCTTTTCGGGTTGAAAGTATAGCACATCGTTTTTAACTATGCACTTGCCCGCTATTCTGCCTAACCTATCTGGCCAAATGTTATTGGCTCTTATATCATCCAAAATTATGATTTCCTTATCCTCCCTTTGAAGCTTAAGCATTTCCTTAAGTGCCTTGATTAATTCCTTATTCGCCTTGCCCTCAGTGTATAAAATTTCTGGTAATCTAACTTTGTCTTCTTGTAGAAGGTCAGTCTCTGGTGGGTAGCGCGATAATATGTCAGCTCCTACGTTATCTTTACCTTTAATATGTCGTACCTCGTAATCAAAGTTTTCTAAGTAGTTCACCCAACGAGTGACCCTTGCATTGTACAACTTCCAAGTTTTGACAAACGTTAAAGCTTTATGATCCGTCTGAATGATCACCTTGGAACCCCTTAAATACGTTTCGAATTTTTCTAAACAGCATATCACAGAATAAAACTCTTGCTCAGTCACTGTCCAATTTAATTGAGCTCCTTTGAGAGCCTTACTATGAAATCCTAAGATTTTCATCTCGTCACCGTCCCCTAGCTAAACAGAAACACTAAATGCGGAGATAGACAGCGTTAGGCGTCTATTAACGAATTTAAAAAAATGGGCGCGGCGGCGCATCTAGGTGACTTTATTTTATTTTTAAACCCCGACGCAAAACGAGGGGTGTTATAAGTTTGACCGCTATGTGTGTCAGTGTGTCTGTACGTCTGTGTGTCTGTCTGTGGCACCGTAGCTCTTAAACGGGTGGACCGATTTGAATGTGTTTTTTTTTTTATTTGAAAGCAGGTTTACATTAGTACATTAATAAGATACATCATCTTGAAATAAAATAATTATATTTCCAAAATAATACTTTTAATTTCTTAGTCCTCAACAATCTTAACCAAAACTTAATCAGAACAATCCTTGATTGATAACAATGTTGATAGTATAAAGTACCGAGATGAAGGGCAAATTGCCAGATGGCTGGCACACACCACAGGCTATAGAACACCTCCTTCACAAGTCTAAGACATCCCTGGGTTTAATAAGGCGACCACTTCGAGTACTATAGTACGAGTACTGAGGTGCAGCCAGCTCCTCAATATTACAATCAGCACTCTCCTCATGCGAATTAGATATATTTGTCTCATTATTGTAATTACTTAAATCTAAATCTATAAAGCCATGATCACTGTCCTTACTCAGTGATTGTGAACGTTCAGCGGGTAGCCGCCTACGTGATCGGACACAAGAACCTTAAGTCATCGATATATCATCGATAAAAACAGAAACCGACGCCGAGACGCATTACTTACCGACCTCTTAAAGACATTAACTTAAGTGACTTCGATAATGACCTTGAGTCTATAGATTGGGACCAAATACTTTTACTTAATGACGTAAATGACATGGTTGGAAAATTTAACGCACTTGTACTTGAACTTTTCGACAAACACGCGCCTGTAAAAACGATTGTTGTGAAGGAGGCACTCAAACCATGGCTGACGAGCAATTTACATTGCTCTCGCCATTTTACGGAAGACTCATTTGTGCCAAATGACAATAAAAAATGGAGACGTTTGAAATCCGACGCTGTTCCTACCTTAAATATACCAAGTGAAACATCTAGCTTTGTCGTGGTATGTAGTATTTTATTTCATGTATTTACTACGTTTTTTGGCATAATGCAGCCTGCTTTTATAAAAAAATACTTAAATAAAGAAATAATATTATAGTGTTTATCAATGTAATAATGCAAAGATAAGCCCAAGTAAATAAATATTACGTACCTGTTATACAATATACATATCTAACTTGCTTTCATTATAGTGTTTTCTAATTTTATTTGTAGGCTGTCTTACAAACTATAAAAAAAATGATTATAAATTAAAGCTTGGTTATACTTATTCAATGCACTGAAATGTTTTCAGGGAACCTTGTCATTAACTGAAACAAATCAAAGTCTAGCAGAACCAACCACAAGTCGCCAGTGTCAGGATAGAATGGTAAGCTCATTATTTTATTTTGAACTAGATGCCTGGTGACTTTTGTACCACTTTAATATAAAGTTGACTGGCCCGTTGGCTCAGTTGGTAGTGACCCTGCCTCTTGAGCTCCATGGGTCATGATTTAGATTCCCGCCGGGTGATGTATTGTCAAAAATGAATTTTCCGAGTCTGGGTATTTAGTACCTTTATGTATGTTTATAATAAAAAACATTTATCTAAGTATGTTTATCATAAAAATTGTACAGTTGTCTAATACCCATAGAACAAGTGCTTTCGCTACTTAGTTTGGGATTAGACGACCGTGTGTGGATTGTCCCGGATATTTATTTATTATTTATCTAAATACTGTTCACAGGTACACTATGTAAGTTAACATTTTCTATATTAATGTCAACAGTCTATCTGCAAAATGAATGTTGAAAGTATTCGAAACGATAGGACTTAAAATAAAATAGGTAAATTAAAAATCTAACAGATAGAGATTTGATATCCTTTTTTATACTTGTTTCAGGAACCGTTCACAGAAATCAACACGGGGAATAAGATACCAATTAATTTAAGAAGAAAATTTTCAAGTACTGAACTTGGCACATCCACAGAGGAAGCTGAAATGGATATTGCAAGTGCAAAAAAAAATGGAAATGTTAGAGAAAAAAGTTGAAAATTTGAAAAAGGTTTCAAAACGCCGTCTGCATAGAATTAACACATTAACTAAACGTGTTACACGACTACAGAAAAAAAATGCGGATCTTTACACAGTCGTTTTAGACAAATTAAGACTGGAAAATGTCGAAACCAAATATATCAACATGTTAGATGGTATAAATAAAAATAATGTTATAAAAAGGTTTCTTCAGAAACAATATGATGATGTGCTTACTAGGGAGTACAGTTTAGAAATTAAAAAATTTGCAGTGACATTACATTACTTATCTCCAAAAGCATACTCATTCGTCAGGGAACAATTCGAAAACGTATTACCACACCCAAAAAGTATATCATCATGGTATAAATCTTTAGACTGTAAACCTGGATTTACAACAGAGGCTTTAGAGTCATTACAATTAAGAGCACAAGAAAATCCCAACAAAACTATATTTTGTGCCCTAGCAATCGATGAAATGGATATAAGGAAGCAAGTAGAGTGGGATGGCAAAGAATATTTTGGCTTTAGTAACGTTGGTTGTGACCTTGATTCAGATGATGTGCACAAATGTGGTTAAAATTAAATATAAATTGCAAGCGATTAATAATTGGAACCGCATACCGTCCTCCTTGGCTTGACGTTGATACTTTTTTTGACGCCATTACGAACTCGATTACTTCTTTTGTTAATTACGACCGTTTGATTCTACTTGGTGACTTTAACATAAATTTTACGGACATAACCGACAGTAAGTTTGTTTCTCTGATGCATTTCACAACTTCAGTTAACTTAACTCAACACGTACGCAACCCGACGGATTTTACTGAACACAGTGAGACGACCATAGACCTGATTTGCACTGACGCTCACGTTGTGAATGTGGAAGTGATGCATATTCCCGACTTAGGCAGACACGCATTCATTACGGCCGAGTTCGCAATAAAAAAACAGAAACCGACGCCGAGACGCATTACTTACCGACCTCTTAAAGACATTAACTTAAGTGACTTCGATAATGACCTTGAGTCTATAGATTGGGACCAAATACTTTTACTTAATGACGTAAATGACATGGTTGGAAAATTTAACGCACTTGTACTTGAACTTTTCGACAAACACGCGCCTGTAAAAACGATTGTTGTGAAGGAGGCACTCAAACCATGGCTGACGAGCAATTTACATTGCTCTCGCCATTTTACGGAAAACTCATTTGTGCCAAATGACAATAAAAAATGGAGACTTTTGAAATCCGACGCTGTTCCTACCTTAAATATACCAAGTGAAACATCTAGCTTTGTCGTGGTATGTAGTATTTTATTTCATGTATTTACTATGTTTTTTGGCATAATGCAGCCTGCTTTTATAAAAAAATACTTAAATAAAGAAATAATATTATAGTGTTTATCAATGTAATAATGCAAAGATAAGCCCAAGTAAATAAATATTACGTACCTGTTATACAATATACATATCTAACTTGCTTTCATTATAGTGTTTTCTAATTTTATTTGTAGGCTGTCTTACGGACTATAAAAAAATGATTATAAATTAAAGCTTGGTTATACTTATTCAATGCACTGAAACGTTTTCAGGGAACTTTGTCATTAACTGAAACAAATCAAAGTCTAGCAGAACCAACCACAAGTCGCCAGTGTCAGGATAGAATGGTAAGCTCATTATTTTATTTTGAACTAGATGCCTGGTGACTTTTGTACCACTTTAATATAAAGTTGACTGGCCCGTTGGCTCAGTTGGTAGTGACCCTGCCTCTTGAGCTCCATGGGTCATGATTTAGATTCCCGCCGGGTGATGTATTGTCAAAAATGAATTTTCCGAGTCTGGGTATTTAGTACCTATATGTATGTTTATAATAAAAAAACATTTATCTAAGTATGTTTATCATAAAAATTGTACAGTTGTCTAATACCCATAGAACAAGTGCTTTCGCTACTTAGTTTGGGATTAGACGACCGTGTGTGGATTGTCCCGGATATTTATTTATTATTTATCTAAATACTGTTCACAGGTACACTATGTAAGTTAACATTTTCTATATTAATGTCAACAGTATATCTGCAAAATGAATGTTGAAAGTATTCGAAACGATAGGACTTAAAATAAAATAGGTAAATTAAAAATCTAACAGATAGAGATTTGATATCCTTTTTTATACTTGTTTCAGGAACCGTTCACAGAAATCAACACGGGGAATAAGATACCAATTAATTTAAGAAGAAAATTTTCAAGTACTGAACTTGGCACATCCACAGAAGCTGAAATGGATATTGCAAGTGCAAAAAAAAAATGGAAATGTTAGAGAAAAAAGTTGAAAATTTGAAAAAGGTTTCAAAACGCCGTCTGCAAAGAATTAACACATTAACTAAACGTGTTACACGACTACAGAAAAAAAATGCGGATCTTTACACAGTCGTTTTAGACAAATTAAGACTGGAAAATGTCGAAACCAAATATATCAACATGTTAGATGGTATAAATAAAAATAATGTTATAAAAAGGTTTCTTCAGAAACAATATGATGATGTGCTTACTAGGGAGTATAGTTTAGAAATTAAAAAATTTGCAGTGACATTACATTACTTATCTCCAAAAGCATACTCATTCGTCAGGGAACAATTCGAAAACGTATTACCACACCCAAAAAGTATATCATCATGGTATAAATCTTTAGACTGTAAACCTGGATTTACAACAGAGGCTTTAGAGTCATTACAATTAAGAGCACAAGAAAATCCCAACAAAACTATATTTTGTGCCCTAGCAATCGATGAAATGGCTATAAGGAAGCAAGTAGAGTGGGATGGCAAAGAATATTTTGGCTTTAGTAACGTTGGTTGTGACCTTGATTCAGATGATGTGCACAAATGTGGTTAAAATTAAATATAAATTGCAAGCGATTAATAATTGGAACCGCATACCGTCCTCCTTGGCTTGACGTTGATACTTTTTTTGACGCCATTACGAAGTCGATTACTTCTTTTGTTAATTACGACCGTTTGATTCTACTTGGTGACTTTAACATAAATTTTACGGACATAACCGACAGTAAGTTTGTTTCTCTGATGCATTTCACAACTTCAGTTAACTTAACTCAACACGTACGCAACCCGACGCATTTTACTGAACACAGTGAGACGACCATAGACCTGATTTGCACTGACGCTCACGTTGTGAATGTGGAAGTGATGCATATTCCCGACTTAGGCAGACACGCATTCATTACGGCCGAGTTCGACATAAAAAAACAGAAACCGACGCCGAGACGCATTACTTACCGACCTCTTAAAGACATTAACTTAAGTGACTTCGATAATGACCTTGAGTCTATAGATTGGGACCAAATACTTTTACTTAATGACGTAAATGACATGGTTGGAAAATTTAACGCACTTGTACTTGAACTTTTCGACAAACACGCGCCTGTAAAAACGATTGTTGTGAAGGAGGCACTCAAACCATGGCTGACGAGCAATTTACATTGCTCTCGCCATTTTACGGAAGACTCATTTGTGCCAAATGACAATAAAAAATGGAGACGTTTGAAATCCGACTCTGTTCCTACCTTAAATATACCAAGTGAAACATCTAGCTTTGTCGTGGTATGTAGTATTTTATTTCATGTATTTACTATGTTTTTTGGCATAATGCAGCCCGCTTTTATAAAAAAATACTTAAATAAAGAAATAATATTATAGTGTTTATCAATGTAATAATGCAAAGATAAGCCCAAGTAAATAAATATTACGTACCTGTTATACAATATACATATCTAACTTGCTTTCATTATAGTGTTTTCTAATTTTATTTGTAGGCTGTCTTACTGATTCCCTGTACTGGGCTGCACATACTGGACTTATCTCTTATCAAGCTGCCGCATCCACTAATGCTTCTCGGGCTGTCACCGACATCTCTACTACTGCATCCTCCCTTCTTCAGATGCTAGATCAGGCGCATAGGCAACACAAGGCGTCACAGGAGGGCATGGAGCATTTTACAGTTGCGGTGGGAGCCCTGGGGGCATCAATTACAAATTATATGAGGGAGGTCGACACTAGGGTCCTTGCTGCTGCTTCCATGCATGAGAGAAGAGAAACCCATCAGCCATCACCATCTGTGGATTCAATGGCAACTTCAGCTAGACAAACACCAAGAAATGACTATTTGGGTTCATCCAACCAACGGCTCTTTAGTAGAATTACAAGATCTCCAATACCTACTACTGATCAGAACCTGAAGCCGAAAATAATACATGGAGTGACAGACGAACTCAAACGACTAAGAGAGAAACAAGTCAATAACAGTAACAATCACACTACACCACCAGCTGACTACAAGGTCCATGACAAAGTCCGACATAAAGTTGCTCATCGCCAATGGGAAGGTGCTAAAGTAATAGCAAAGTCTTGGAGATGATGAGATGAGGTGGGGAAGAGAAACGTGGATCTTGGGAAGTTTCTACTGGCTCTCCCGCGAAATAAAAATACAGCACTTCAGTACTCACTTTCACGACTATATTGTCCAACAAGAATTTTTCAGGATTACAGTGATGCAGTATATTAAAGAGAATTAGGCTACACGAGACCGATATAAAAATAAACGTCTTCATCGGAGCAACCGGATACAGAGAGAGACAGAGTGACAGACAGTTTGATATATATCAAGGGCAAGTGTCAAACTTCCTTAATGCCTATCGAACAAATGACAGGTGTACCAACATCATGTGAGCATGCCTGCATTTAATGCAATATTCTCAACACAAAGCCAGAAGGACTACCCAGGTCAGTAATTATTGAAACAGACCAAGGTCAAATTTTAAGAAGAAACTTCAGCCACCTGCACAAGACTCAGGCAGACATGACGCCCAATGACAGTTGTAGTCCCGGATACAAAATATAATGAAACAGCTGAACCACAGGCACCAGACCAAGCCTCATCACCTGTCCAATCGAAGTCACCCTCAGCCTCAAGACATTCATCACCAGGCTTCTCTTCAAATCATTCTCCGAAGCCAAACACTACTCTACCCGCTGTGATTCCTAGATCTACAAGGTCCGGTAGAATAATAAAACCAGTAACTAAGCTTGACCTTTAATACTTTAATTTGTTATAAAAATCATTATGTGTCATTGTAATTGTAACTTGAGGTAAATAAGAAGTAATCAGAATTTCCTTGGTATGTGTAAATGTGTATTAGTATTTAAAAGATTAACAAATCCAGTGTCTTAAGTATAATTGTTATTATTGGTAGTTCTGTGTTGGCTACATGTTAATTTAAATTTAAAATGTTATCTTTTCTCTAAAGAAAGGGAGATGTAAAGTATAGACTAAACTGTTAAACTAGATTTGATATCTAACGTTATCTGTGGTTCATATTATTGTGCTCTCTGTATTCTTATGTCGTCTTAAATAAATGACTGCTTTACCGCTTACTATCTCTGATTATTCAAGTTTACTAGAAACTACAACGTTACACATAGATTACGTAGAATAAAGAAATCAGTGCATCCCAGGAAAATGGGATAAATCAACAAATAAAAAATGGGTGACTATTAGTCTATAATTTTATCAATTCATTAGGAAGACGTGTCAGTTTAACAAGTGACATAAAATCGATGCAATTACATTACTTAAATTAGTTTGTACTACTACAAAACGAAGTACGTTGTACTTGAAAATTTCAGTTTGTTTACCTTCTAAAATACACTACTACATGTGAAAAAATCCTAATTTCATTTACGAAAATCGATCACATTTTGTTCTACAGAAAATATAAGATACAAAAAATATCCTTTATTCAAAAACTAATTGTCTTTGGTCCATGTAGGTACTACTTCTAGAAAAATCTACCATTTTCTTGTTTTTAAAATAGATATATCGACTATTTACAGAATTAGGCTAAACAATAAAAACTTTAACTTATTTTTAAGAAAACTTTTTCAACGTTCAATGCAAAAACCGGCCAGAATTGCGAAAAATAATACTTTCTATCTCCAATGGAACAGCCAATGTGTAGATTTTGCGTTATGAAATACTGCCCCCCCTATTCTCCAGTCATTTGGCACTGTGATTTTTTTCTTGAATCAAAATATTTTTGAAGAAGGGCTTACAAAAGATGGAACAAATAGAGGATGCACTGTTGCAATTTTCAGTTTGACAAAGAATATTAAAAAGGGGTTACAAAAACTGGAACATTATTGGACGAACATGCTATCGAGTTGAAAGCAGATATGTAGAAAAAAAGCTACCAAAGTTATCAACATTATTATATGTGAATGTTTATAACGTTATATTGCGCCTTGATCTGTGTAAAAGTTTTATTTGTGGGTTTAACCTGTTACAACTTACCCTTTTCATTTATAACATTTGAAATTTTATCGGTAAAATTTGCAAACGTTTTTTAAATGAAACAACGAAACTATTTAAAATTGTGTTAACTTCTATAATAAAAACATAATACAGCTAATAAATGTACATGTAGGTATTTTCCTAACTAATGTATTATTAATCAACAGGGATTACGCTAAAAATACCCCTTTTAAACATCATTATTAAACGAAAACATAATACAAACTCTTTTCATAACTGCTAAAACTGTTTTTACTGCAGCCCTCCGTAGGGAGAAATGCGTTATCGAGGAAATGTCACTGGACAGGGGTTGTGTCAAAGTAATATTGATGATTGATGCGCCGCGCGATGATTCGATTTGTAGCATTCGAAGATGGCGGATGTAGACAATATCTAATTTTGATATTTCTGTTTCTTTGGCTAGTTGAAGTATAATTTTGATAGTGTTTTATGCGGCGATTAACCTGAACAGTGAACAGTGATCCCAAAATCCTATATTGCTCTCGTGTCTTACATTTTTTAATGCGCAAGTGGTCTCCACGTGGTTTCTGGAATTTTACTATCAAGTTGCAAAAACTACAATCACCGTACAACGTGCCTCTCAAAGAGAGTTTAACTTGACACTGGCGAAATTGACCTATTTATTAGGACAGAAAAGCCATATTTTAAAAGAGAAGAAGATGCGCCGCGCGTTTTGTGCCAAACAGCCAGTCTAGTGCCGTACGGTACATAGATGTCAATGTTACTAAAAAATATTTATTTTCGCAGGCGCTTTTTCCTCCGGACGGCTGGGTGAACCTCTCGAGGCTGCCCTCTAGCGGTGTACTGCAGCCCTCCGTAGGGAGAAATGCATTATCGATACTTATAAATAGATTTACATAAAATGGCACCAGCCGCTTAGGCTATCGGGAGCAATCTGCGCTCTGGCATGTATACCGCTGTCAATCTGTTTTAGTTATATTCTAGAAACACAATATAAAAAAACCTATCCCTTTATACAAAACTAGGTTAATCTAACCTGCCAGGTGGTCATTTTTACCACCTGCCAGCGGTATACAGCCTAATTCCTACAATACCTAATATTTTAAGTATGAAAAAGCTTTCCGCAAGATGGGTGCCGCGTTTGTTCACAGCCGATCAAAAACGACATCGCGTAACAACTTCCGAGCAATGCTTAGCCAAATTGAAACGTAATCCTTCTGAATTTTTACGTCGATTCGTGACGGTGGACGAAACATGGATTCACCATTATACATAAGAGACTAGCGAACGGGCCCCTAAGAAAGCGAAAACCGTTAATTCGGCAGGAAAGGCCACTGTGTTTTGGGACAGCCAAGGTGTTATTCATATCGACTATTTACAGAAAGGTAAAACAATAAATGGCCTTTATTATGCTGCTTTATTGGAAAACTTTAACGCAGACGTTCTGAAAAAACGGCCACACCTGGCAAAGAAGAAAATACTTTTTCATCACGACAATGCACACCTGCACACTCGTCGGCAGTCGCAACAGCCAAATTAGTAGAATTGCGTTATGAAATACTGCCACACCCACCCTATTCTCCAGATTTGGCACCGTGTGATTTTTTTCTTGTTCCCTAACATGAAGAAATGGCTCGGTGGGAAATATTATGTTTTCGTTTAATAATGATGTTTAAAAGGGGTATTTTTAGCGTAATCCCTGTAGATTAATAATACATTAGTTAGGAAAATACCTACATGTACATTTATTAGCTGTATGTATTATGTTTTTGTTATAGAAGTTAACACAATTTTAAATAGTTTCGTTGTTTCATTTAAAAACGTGCAAATTTTACCGATAAGTTTCAAATGTTAAAATAAATGGAGTAAGGGATAAATAGGGTAAGGGTTAAACCCACTACTTGACAAGATAGGTGCAATATATTAAACAAAACAACATAAAACATCCAAGGCGATAATAAACGTTTGATAAACATTCTAGATGTTTATATAATAATGTTGATAACTTTGGTAGCTTTTTTCTACATAATCTGCTTTCAACTCGATGCATTTCGTCCAACAACTGGAACATCGTTGGACGAAATATTTAACAAATTTCCCCATTTACTGTTTTAGCACTTGAGGTTTTAATACAATACTTTTGTAAGATCTTATTTATTCTTTCTGTATAATAAAATATAAATTATAATACATATTGCACGTGTTTGATTTACTTACGGGCTAGCTCAGCAACCCGAAGTGAACTTTACCTCCGACATCGGTCGCCCTCATTTGTTTGATTTAGGTACACCGTCAAGGAAACTGAATCGCGTACCAGATTGGAACATTTTTGGTACTAATGTCCTCTTGACATCCCATACATTTGCCGAGAAAAGCCTTCGATTATGAGTGTAGAGCTTTGAGTATTTAATTCAAAGGTGTAGAAGTAGAAGGAAGGAGTGCCCGCGGGAAGGTGTTGAAAAGGTGTCGTTACAGTAGCAAGGGGGTAAAGCTTTATAACTAAAAACACAGTAAAATCACCCGACGCCTTTCAACGTTTTTAACAGATCACGAAGATTAAATCACAGTCCAAGTTCTCTTACATGAATTATTTTAGGATAATATTCGCTAAATTATTTCAGACACTTGCTTCTCTAGCGCCACTATAGCAGCATTTGGAACTGTTATTTACCGCTTAGCAGGACACTTATCCCCCTTAAGAGTTTGGTATCCTAAAATATAGCTTTGACGAGTGAAACTTTAAGAGGTTTCGGCCGGAAAAATAAAGAAAGGGATTAATGACATGATGCTTGACTTAGAGGAATATAAAACCTTCCTTTATTACTTCCTTGGCAAAATAGAATGTGAATTAGATACTAGTGCCTAAAGTCATTATCCAGTCCAATGATAATAATCCTCCGATCCATTTCTAAGCAAGAATATTCCTTCACGCACCTACTTATATCAAGATAATAATAAAAGATGTGTATTCATATTTTCCACATAGCAGCCAAAGACAGAGTGAATTTGAAGATTTTCAAAATTTTACTGATACCCCGACTCACCGCATGCTTCGACATTATGACATCAGGTGGCTTTCCCTATACGAATGCATACACAGATTTGATTTTCAAAGTGAGTTTCTAGGGAGTAGAAATACAAATGCTACTTGTCAATTTATATTTGACCACCTAAGTAGCGATGAGACCAAACTGTATATTTACTTCCTAGATTTTATATTGCCTATAACGACTAAGTTTAATATTATTTTCCAAAGTGATCAAACGGTTATTCACACAATTCAAACAGATATACAAAACCCCAGTTTTCGCAAGGCACAAACATGAATGATTGTTAACTTAAGTAAATGTTGTGTATTTGAACATTTGGTCACTTAACAAGGCTGATGTTTATAGCATCTCATGATAATTTGTTAGTTTTGCTTACCTTCAAAACAGTGACTGTCACCCACCGATAGATGGCGTTAGTAGTTCTGTTTTGCCAATATTTTGAGACCATAAAAAGAGCTAATCATGCTACATGTTATTAAAAAACCATACTGGTTGATACCTTTTACCTTACGATTGGCTCTCATCATCGTTTGTAATTATTTTTAGTTAAAAACGTAGATCGCGCTATTAAGATTTTTCCTGGCTTCATGACCTACCACATGTAATGCTGTATTTGTTGAGGTTAAGTAGCGATCAATAACTGCGTACCGACTGCATTCCTTCCAGGAAACTGACGGACCTTTTAGAGATCATTCTTCAATTGGCTTAGGAGTTTGACTGACGTCCTCTGGGACTCTGACGGACCCTTGGCGAAAGTGATTCGTTTAAGTTGTAAACTCACTCGTTGAAGTAAATATAACCTGGTTCATATAAGCGTCGTTCGTTTGCTTGGAATTTTCTCCCGCTGTCTCCGCCCACGAAGAACGCCCACTACAGTATGCATTATCTTCCTTTAAAAAATATGTACCTGGGCACAAACGTAGCCACTTTAATAGATTCGTTAAAAGATGATGTTCGAATGAGACCCAAAATTGACGAATTTCTTAACAGATGCCAACATTTTTAATTGAATTGAGTAACCAATTTCTGCAAAGAATACCTATACAAGATGACTTATTGCAAGATTTGTCATTCCTCGATCCCCAAAAAGCATTGTTCGGTGAATTTCAAACCTTGACAAGACTACTCCAAAAGTTTCCTAACTTGGTTCCAATTGAAAAAATACAAGTTATCGACAACGAATACAGAGAATTGAAATTAGATTTTTCAGTTTACAGTTGATAAATTTTGGAGTGAAGTGAGCAAAATCTGTGATTTGAATAGCAAAGCAAAATATGAAAATTTGTCTCGATTTGCGAAACAAATGACACTACTACCTGTGTCAAACGCAAAGGTAGAAAGAATATTTTCTGACATAAACAGGATTAAAACTCGTGATCGGAATCGTTTTGATAGTAAAAATGTAGCTGCAATAATGCACGGAAAAGAAGGACTACGACAGATTGAAGGAGGATGCAGCAGTTTTGTTCCTGACAAAAGTATGGTGAAATTAATGGACTCGAAACAGCTCTATAAAACTATAACCCAAAATAAAGACGAGGAAGAACAGGAACCATAATCTGACCATATCTTTTTTTTTAATTTCAAAAATTAAAAGAAATTTATAAAGAAACGAAACGGTGCTTCAAGTATTTTTTAAGGCCATTAGCCATTTATCTACAACATTATGTCACAGTTGCGTTACCTATTTCATTTGTAATGCATATTCCCTATTTTAATAAACACTGCTGTCTAATGTATGGTCCATTTGTAATGCATATTCCCTATTTTAATAAACACTGCTGTCTAATGTATGGTCCATTTGTAATGCATATTCCCTATTTTAATAAACACTGCTGTCTAATGTATGGTCCATTTGTAATGCATATTCCCTATTTTAATAAACACTGCTGTCCATTTGTTTCATTTTATAACATAACTTAGCAGTGTCATAACAATGAAATGTCTTCTCCATAAGTAGTAGATTTTCAGTATTTTTCCAGTTTTAATTTAGTAGAATTTGGTGGGTTCTAACCCACACAAGCAGTAGTTTCGTCAAATAAAATCTGGTCACACTGATTTTCCGAGACAGTTTCTTCACAACCGCAGCAGTCTACAGATGATTTTGTGAAATTCTGGAGACTAGTTAGTACCTAAAGACGACTTTCCAACAAAGACTGACATTGCGTTGCAGTATTTAAGTAAATTTGGCTCCACTTATATTTGTGAAAAAGTATTTTCAACTCTCACCTATATAAAAAATAAATACCGTACTTAAACTTTGACTCCTCAACACATTTCTGATTTTATTCCACCTCAGATTTGTCACCGAATATTACAAAACTAGTTTCACAAAAACCCCTACAGAGGTCTCACTATTTTTTCACTAATTCATCATTGGTCTTACTAATTTGTCATTATTGTCAAGCTATGTGCTGATTTGAGCTTTGCGGTGAAGGAAAACATCGTGAGGAAACCTGCACAAACCTGCGAAGCAATTCAATGGTGTGTGTGAAGTTCCCAATCCGCACTGGGCCCGCGTGGGAACTATGGCCCAAGCCCTCTCATTCTGAGGGGAGGCCTGTGCCCTGCAGTGGGACGTATATAGGCTGGGATGATGATGTGCTGATTAAAGCTTATATTTCTCAAATTACACTTTTTTTTATTTTATACCACGATGACAATAAATATACCCACTGAATGTGGCCCGCAGGCCGACTTGGCTTAAAAATTTGTGCCTACTTCCAATTTTGGTTCGACAGCCTTGGATTAGAACTACGACCCTAACCTGGTGAACCAGAACCTGGATAGACACGTCGAGGGGAAAACGGGTTTAATGATAGAGTTTTTACACTCTGCTTTTCACTACGATTGCGAGGAAATGATTAGCACATAGAAACTTCTACGGTTTACTGAAAATAATGTATTTTAAAACATTGATATGTTGTTTTTTCATCCATCCATTCATCCATGTTCTTTGGTAAAACATAAATATTTTGCGGGAAGCCACATTTTAGCAATACGACGTGTATTCTACCCTGCCAACTTAAAATGGCTACTTAATTCTTCATAGTGAACTCTTGACACCTAACGTCCTTTTTTGTAAGTTAGAAGGGTAGGATTATAATTAAGACGGCATTTTTACTAAGCATAGCTACACATATTTCCGATAAATATACGTATAGTAATTTGTTAAGAATTCCTTAAGAAATTTCATCCCCATATTTTCAAGTAAATAGGTCGAAATTTGAAAAAAGCCGGAACAAATGTTTTTTAGGGTTCCGCAGCTCAAGAAGAAAAAACGGAACCCTTATAGGATCACTTTCAAAAGTCAAGGCAATTAAAAGCTACAGTCATTAAAACGGTGTTTCCATGTAAATCGCCTTAACAGAAAAAATAATAGGGTACTTCCGGCTGTCCTGGAAACTTGGAATTTTGCATAAAGGTAGCTCTTATATAGCTCAATAAATAAGAAAAATCTGAAAATTATAATTATTCATGTCTGACTGTCTATGTCAATAGGCCATCTAAAATGACCCCACATTGCGTACATTTTGCTTGAGCTTAGAAGGCTCTACTAACACTGCATCATCCCCTCTGCTAACATCACCTCAAAGGTAAAATTTTCAAAATCGCTTGAACAAATATCCATTTATTTCTTATAAGTGCCCAAATGCCAAGTTTCATAAAGAACTATCGATTTATCTTCGACAACGACGATCTTCCATATAAAGTTTCATCCTCTATTTCACCCCCTCACAGGAAAAATTATAAAAAACGCGCGAATAAATATCTTTTTATCTCTTATCCCGTGCTCAAATGCCGAGTTTCATGAAGAACCATCGACAACGACGACAACGACGATCTTCCACATAAAGTTTCATCCCCTATTTCACCCCCTCACAGGAAGAATTTAAAAAAAACGCGCTAACAAATATATATTTATCTCTTATCACGTGCCCAAATGCCAAGTTTCATAGAGAACCATTGATTTATCTTCGACAATGACGATCTTCCATATAAACTTTCATCCCCTTTTTCACCCCCTCACGGGATGAATTAAAAAAACGCGCGAACAAATATCTATTTACGTCTTATCACGTGCCGAAATGGCAAGTTTAAGAAAGATTCATCGCTTTATCTTCGATAATGACTACCTTCCATATAAATTTTCATCCCCTATTTCAACCCCTCACAGGTCAAATTTTCAAAAAAGCTCAAACAAATATCGATTTATTTCTTATTAAGTGCCTAAAAGCCAAGTTTCATGGTTTTATCTTCGACAACGACGAACTTCCACCATATTAACTTTCATCCCCTATTTCAACCCCTTAAAGCCTCTTTTTCGCAAAAAAAGATAGCCTATGTTCTTTCCCAAGGTCTATTCTATGTCTGTACCAAATTTCATCAAAATCGGCCCAGCGGTTTAGGCGTGAAAGCGTAACAGACAGACAGACAGACAGAGTTACTTTCGCATTTATAATAAGTAATAATAATATATAGTAATATAGTATAGTATGGATTTTGATTTATTTTACTGATTTTCGATTTTTAGTTTTATATAATTAAAAATGATTTTACAAAATATGTAGAAACTTCTTTGCTTGTGGCTGTTTACACCTGATTACTTTGGTCTTAGACGAAGATTTTATTTT
>NC_133499.1:5455681-5492773 GCF_025370935.1 Choristoneura fumiferana
AAATTATCCGTTTCAAGTTATTTAAGAAATAGGTGAAAATTGACCATTTCCTCGCCCCTTATCTCCTAAAAGCCCAGTAGGGCCTAAAAATTAAAAAAAATACAGAAAATAGGTCCATACCTATAGATTACAGGAAAACATATGAGAATCTAATGGTATTTAAAGTAACACAGTTTAACCAGTATGAATATTTATATTTCGCTGAATGGCCAAATGAATTAAATTTAAAAAATAGCATAGCAACGGTAAATGAAAGAGTTTAGAAATAAATTATACCTTTTATAAAGAAAATGTTCTATTCTTTACTTCTGTCATACATATCTTGGCGGTAAAGAGTGAAGTTTCTGAGAAAACTAACCTTTTAGCAGAAAAAATCGATTAATTATAAAAAAAGTTAGTATTTGGTATCATATTGCGCTGAAACTATAAGTAATATCGCTTTTAAATGTATGAAAGGTTTATAGTAAATTTATCAAGGATTATTTCGTCCCTACACACTTTTTATGTATGTGTACGGTTTCTTTTAAAATGGAAAATACCGCGGTCCGGGACATATTCGAGGGCGCGGGGGGTGAAGCTCACCCCGGAGAAGGGGGGAGAGTGGATAAAATTTAACTTTGCTCTATAACCTACATATCCTGATAGATAAAAGTCTTGCATTAATTTTGCCAAATTTTCAGCTAATTGTACTGAACTATAAGAGCTGCGGTGCCACATAGACAGACACACAAACACACATAGCGGTCAAGCTTATAACACCCCTCTTTTTGCGTCGGGGGTCAAAAACAATTTGTAACTTAGTCTGCTTATTCATTAATGCATAGAGCTGTTTATAAATAAATATAACCTCTGTAGCGAAGTAACCAAGCAGCTTGGCTGGCGTAACAATTAATTCAGGAATTAGCCGCTAGATGGTGTTTAACAACGCCAAAATCTATATATTTTAGGAAACTACGTTCTTTTGACCGCCCCGTTCCCTTTTATTATGGGATACTAGCTTTTGCCCGCGGCTTCGCCCGCGTGGAATTCGGTTATCGAACGCTGTTCCCGCGGGAACTGTGCATTTTTTCGGGATAAAAAGTAGCCTATGTCACTCTCCGGCCCATAAACTATCTCTATGCCAAAAATCTCGTCAATCCGTTGCGCCGTTTTGAGGTGAAAGACGGACAAACATACTTACAAACACACACTTCCGCATTTCCATATTCACACAAAGAGGGTGTTTTGATGTTATTTCGTAAATTATTTAGATAACTTGCTTTATTTATTGTTTAAAACATGACATGAAAAGGATGAACCTATCTAGGTAGGACGAGACAAAATGTCGTTCTTACAAATAAAATTAAATCAGAGGAATTCAAATAATTCTTGGTATGTACTCGTCAGAAGGTATGGAATCGCCAGATAAGAGATCAGATACCAGAATCGTTTTTTCCTAGTGACAAAATTTTCATTCGAGTTTTTTCCCAAATGCTTTTTTTTCATAATATCCTTTTTTACTGGATCTGTAGTTATTTTTTATTCCACAATTAAATTTTTTAACATTATTAATCAATACAAAGCAGTAAAACACATACACAGGGCGGATATATTGTTCGTTCGCCTGCTCACGCCAAAAGCAAACTCGAAGTTAAGGTTGAAAACCCTCAAAAAGACAATACCTAAAAGAGACTATTCGAGTGCATTTACTGTGTGCAGTGTCTCAAGGCGGGATTATAGGTTCATGATTTTATTTTTAACCGGCATAGAAATTAAGACTTGCTCTTTTTTAAATTTAATTATTTTCTTTTCAGAAAACGAAGAAAATGTGAAGAAAATTTCAGGAAATGAGCTCTATACATACATAAAAGAGTCTAGCGCCCGTTCTCTTGATGCCAAGATTGATTTTATGGAAAACCGTGTCGTGGAAATATCATCGAGTTAAAGCCGCACATTACGACATTTTAAGTCGCAATTCAAAGCAAAATGGACGGCTGTATCTTATAAGGAGGACAGGTTTTTTTTATTAGTAACAATGACTGGTTAAACGGCTCCATCAAATTTACAATGTGTGGACAACAAAAGAAAATCGAAGAAAGCAAACGACCCAAGACAAAAGAATTACGAGATGGAAGCTCTAAGCTGTGCTGCTCAAATGAGTTAATGAGCTGCGTGCAAGAGTGACGCATCCCCGACCCCGGTAATACAGGAGATATCATAAAGTCAGTAGCAAGAGCGACGAAAGTTCCAAATAAAATAAATGAGGCTCAACAAAACCTCGAACCACACACATTAAGCAGGCGGATGAATCAACAATACTGAGACAATATGTGAAAGGCCCAAAGATAGAAAAAAACAACTGACTGATCCATAAACGAATAATTTTATTTTATTTTATTTGACATTGTATGATTTTTATTATTATTTAAATATATTCAAAATTCCTTGTAAAAACAAGAAATAGTTGACTTTTTTTGTATGGCTTGCTTTTTTTTGTTTATTTTAAATTTTTGTTTAGTTTAAGTAAAATATTATTTATTTTTGATAAATAAATAATATTTTACTTTTTTTTTTTATATAATTGCACAATCCATACTAATATTATAATATTATAAATGCGAAAGTGTGTGCATTTGTGTGTTTGTATATTTGTCAGTCTTTCACGTCGAAACGGATTTTTGGCATATAGTTTATGGGCCAAGAGTGACATGGGCTACTTTTTATCCCGGAAAAATGCACAGTTCCAGAAGGAACAGCGCGCGATAACAGAAAATAACATTTGAATATGCTTAAAGGACTCCTTGTTATGTACGCTACGTGCCTACGGATCGCTAATCAAGCGACATCGCAACCGAGCTGCGTTAGCTGACGACGCGAACATGCCGGCGCCCAAGCACCGCGCGCCAGCGGCGGACGCAGCCTCCAAGAGTTAGTCAATTGCTAGCATCGCATTGGCTCAGGCTCTTAGGTTAAGTTAGGTTTAAGAATTATTTAATGTAATTTTTATATTTTATGTAAATCTAATTGTTGTATGTAACGGGTCGGCGGCGGCGGTGGGGGCCACAGTGGCGGCGGGCGCCCGTGTCAGACGCGCGCGTTGCGACGAGTCATAACCGCCCGCCTCGCGCTCTTGCGGGTCGGCGGCGGCGGCGGCGGCGGGCGCCCGCGTCAGACGCGCGCTGCGCTCCATGTACGTTGCGACGAGTCAAAACCGCCCGCCTCGCGCTCCTGCGGGTCGGCGGCGGGCGCCCGCGTCAGACTCGCGCTGCGCTGCATGGTTGCAACGAGTCAAAACCGCCCGCCTCGCGCTCCTGCGGGTCGGCGGCGGGCGCCCGCGCGTCAGACGCGCGCTGCGCTGCATGGTTGCAACGAGTCAAAACCGCCCGCCTCGCGCTCCTGCGGGTCGGCGGCGGGCGCCCGCGTCAGACGCGCGCTGCGCTCCATGTACGTTGCGACGAGTCAAAACCGCCCGCCTCGCGCTCCTGCGGGTCGGCGGCGGGCGCCCGCGTCAGACTCGCGCTGCGCTGCATGGTTGCAACGAGTCAAAACCGCCCGCCTCGCGCTCCTGCGGGTCGGCGCGGGCGCCCGCGTCAGACGCGCGCTGCGCTCCATGTACGTTGCGACGAGTCAAAACCGCCGGCCTCGCGCTCCTGCGGGTCGGCGGCGGCGGTGGCGGCCACAGTGCGATAGAGTCGAATCTACCTGGAAAAAAAATATTTAAAGCTCAAAATTGATTGTATACGTAATATTGTGATGCCAAAATAGAAAAAAATCAAAACTAAGCCATATTTCTAATTCATACCACTAGACTTATTTTCTTCCTTTTAGTTTTGGCAGTCGGGTTTTTTGATTTTTTTTATTAATTTAATGTTTTATTTACACTTTTTTGATATTTATGTGAAAACGGTAGATCAAGGGGCTGTTTCACCATCCATTGATATTTAAGCGTCGTCGGTGTCGGGGGACCGCTAAGTTTAACAGGAAACTAAAGTACATATGTTGTATTTTTTAAAGTATTAACCTTAGCGGTCCCCCGACACCGATGAAGCTTAGATAAAACAATATTACTAGATACTTATACTAAATGAACTTAGGCTAATTTTGCGAAAAATCAGCATAGTCCCCGCGGGATGGGGATAAACGAACTCTTCGCAGATGAAGTCGCGTGCAACAGCTAGGTAGTGCATAATTATTTTGTCTAATTATTTGTCTTTTTTAGGTTTTTTTTCGAGCGTTTTTTTTATTTTTGCTGGCGTTTTTTGTCGGGGGTTTTTTTAATTTTTAATTTGTTTTTTTATTTCATGTTTTTTGAACTCGATTTTTAAAAAGGAATCAAACACGACATATCTGCTATTATTTTTTCAAGAGTATACTGGTGTGTTGGATATCCTGGCTGCAGCATCAGCTCGTCGTGGTGCCACCACAGCATTGCATGTAAAATCAATTACTGATCAAAACGAATCCAAACACGACATATGTGCTATTATTTTTTATAGTGTACTAGTGTGCTGGATATCCAGGCTGCAGCATCAGGCCGAGAATTCCGTAATCTTGCATAGTTATATAGCATATATGGGTGTTTCAAATTTTAGGTCCCAAATATGTTTGGAAGTAAAGTAAATACCCATTATGCGTCTAAGATTCCTACCGCAGCGAACAAAAGAGCTGATGATATTGAAACGGCTAAACCGATTATGATAGAACATGTCTAAGATCCATCGCTAGAAAACCAGCTTTCAAATAAAACAAACCGCATTCAAATCGGTCCACCTGTTTAAGAGCTACGGTGCCACAGACAGACACACAGACACACATAGCGGTCAAACTTATAACACCCCTCTTTTTGCGTCAGGGGTTAAAAACCATATTAGAAGATACAATGATTCCACATTCCGACAGTAATTTACCAGTCACATGGATATTTCAACACGACAATGATCCAAAGCAAGCAAGAAGCGTGAAAGCATTCCTTAGGGAACAGCTGGTGACAGTGTTGGAATGGCCTGCCAACAGCTCGGATTAAAATACCATAGAAAATCTGTGGCACGTCGTGAACAAAACATTGTCTAATAAACAACTCATCAGCATCGACGAACTTTATGACGCCTTTGTTGAAGGGTGCCAGTGGCATAAACAAATGTCAACTATTCCATTGGCAACGTGTGAAAAGTTAATAGAGTCAATGCCACGTAATAGATAACAACGGCTAACAAACTAAATACTAAAATTCAATGGATTGTTAAGGTGATGGACCTACCCTCTTACCCTTTTTTTTGTTTTTTTCCCTTTGCTCATGTTAATTAATTACTAAATAAATAAATAAATATCACGGAACAATTCACACCAATTGACCTAGTCCCAAAGTAAGCTTAGCAAAGCTTGTGTTATGGGTACTAAGCAACGGATAAATATAATTATATAGATATAGATACATCGTTTACCTTTACTTGCCCGAATTTCACTTGCCATACCAACGTTTGCCATAAAATATATAGAACCATGATGTTTTCAGGTTTTTTTTTTTAATATCATCATATAGAATGCAGTGGGTTAGGTCAGGTTAGTTTAATATCAACTCTTAAGAAATTACTATTTCAGAAATAATTTACTTAATGGCAAATGAAAATTCTAGAAAACATGACATTCGGGCAAACGATGGAGAACCATAGATACATACTTAAATACATATTTAACACCCAAGACCCGAGAACAGACATTCGTATTTTTCATACAAATATCTGCCCCGACACGGGAATCGAACCCGGTACCTCAAGCTTCGTAGTCAGGTTCTCTAACCACTGGGCCGTCTGGTCGTCTAAGGATATGTCATGTTTCTAATTAGTTGTCCAGTATATAACACACTGTTTTTTTACTTTAATCAAGGAGCAAGGTATATATGGTCCTTGCTTTAATTTATAATTTGATAGAATTATCGCAAAACCGCCGAAATAATACACAAAAGCGATTATTCATTATAGACAAACGAAAACGAACCCTATTATGCTAAGTAAAAAAAAATACATCTAGTTAGTTTAATTTGAAATTTATAAATAATACGCTATGTTTCTAATTATATGTCCACCACTGTACACATACATACGCTCGAAAAACATAACCCTCCTTTGGGCAGTCAGGTAAAAAACGGTTTCAGCTTGTACATCCGAAGCTCCATTTAAATCAAATTTGATCGAAAAATAGTCAAAAAGACCCTTGAGTCTGTCGTTTTTGTGGCGTTTTAGCCATTCTTCATAAAATTCCCTCCTAGGTATAGATAGTTCGTATTCTAAAAAAAAGTCGGAAATACGCATCAGCACGCAGTTTCTAATATGCATCAAATTAAAGAGCACAAGCATATCTATCATCAAAAATGTTTTTGTTGTCAATAAATGTTGTTTGAGTTTGAAAAAAAAAAATCCAGCCCGGGGTAAACGGGAGTAATCCTTTTTCTTGTCTATGTCTGTCTATGTCTATGTCTTGTAATTCACCCTACAAATAAAATATATATATCCTACAAATAGAATAAATCCTATTTAATGGTTAATATCTTTAAATGTACTCCTTACCATATATTTCACGATCCATTACTAAAAGTAACACTCCTTTTTGTCCAGCTAGATTCGGCTTTCATCGCGCTGTGCGGCGCCCGCGTCAGACACGCGGTGCGATGTATGTACGTTGCGACGAGTCGAGACCTCGCGCTCCTGCGGGTCGGCGGCGGTGGCGAACTGCCCTCTGGAATACAGGAATACATTTAGGGGCTGTTTCACCGTCCGTTGACTAGTGTTAACTGACGGTTTAATGTGACGCCGTCTTCGTCTATTCGAACAAAACAAATAGACAGCATCACATTTAACCGTCACTTAACACTAATCAATGGATGGTGAAACAGCCCCTTAGAACAAATATGATGCTGCAGTCAGGATATCAAGCACACTAGTACACTCTGTAAAAAATAATAGCACATATGTCGTGTTTGGATTCGTTTTGATCAGTAATTGATTCTACATACAATGCAGTGGTGGCAACACGACGAGCTGATGCTGCAGCCGGGATATCCAGCACACCAAGTATTATACTCTTGAAAAATTAATAGCAGATGTCGTGTTTGATTCCTTTTGATCAGTATTATTAAAGTATGATCTTATAAGTATGAGTACTTTGTCGCTAGCCGCCCTGTCCATGTCGAGTCCCGGCGCAGCCGGTAACGAAAACACCTACTCGGTGTCATTTCACTCGAACAGATCGTATTTCGATTGCCGTATTATGTAGAATCGAAATCTTGCCAATACTTAGTATTTATTAACTTATCTCACTGCGATTTTATTTAATTAGTAGCAGCAAAGAATTACCTGGTAAAGAAGTATCAAGTACATGAACTTTTATTTAATCTTTCTGGCTATCTAACCGTAAGAATCACATAATCCACATAATATAATGCTCACCTGTTGTTTATGCACACTTTCCACCATCAACACAATTTATTTTCACCAAAACAAAACTTTTTCACTTTTTTACGTATGAAGTACACTCCGCCAATTCGGCCATTCATTTTAGAAATACTTAGAATTTAGAAGCGTAGCGTCCCGCGCTCATCACTTGTTTTGAATCTCCGAGTCAACCACATTATTTTATTTATTAAAACAACCCTCCCGTTTCTCAAAACTAGCGTAATAATTCTTATGAAATAATAATTTCACTTATTAGCTAATTTAAGGTCTTATTAGTTTCGTTTAGAGCGAAAAATAAAACTTATTTGGTAATAATTAGGCGAATGTTGATCGCCGCACATCCGGTTTTGTAATAAATACCAACTGAACAATTCGAAAACTATGCATTTTATAACTAATTCAGTTCCTTTTATGCCTTTTATCATTATACATATGACATAAATATTTCAAATCACAAGATTTCTACTCTTATTTTTAAAATTTAAACAATTATAAAAAAATAGCAACTTTTAGTTCCACCAGCTGATCATAGATGTCGTTATGAGTAACGAAATTGAATATTGCATTACTAAAAAAATATTTTCAGATGCTCTTTACTTTACTGATTTTTAGTTGTAATTATCACAGCTGAACTGTACTAACTTTGCAGCAGCTTTAGTTTAGTTAGCCATTAGTCAGTTCCATCATTATTCTTTTTCAGTAGTAGCTATCTTCACCACTTTTATCATATCCCAGCTTTCTGCTAAGCTTATTTTGGGAATTGAGGGCTATCGCGAATGAATTCGCCGCTAGAGCCGCTAGTGTAGCGTGAGGTCTCCGAAGTGTCAAATCTCATAGTTTTTGGGTGAGCAACGCGGGTTTATTTATAATTAGAATAATTTTGTGAATATTTTGCATTACCTGAAATTAATTATGGCAATTATGCGTTACGGGGCAATGAATGTGTGTGTTTTGAGACAGTTTTGTCTTTCGGAAACTTTTGTCCTCCCTTTTTTTCCGAACAAAACGGAACTAAGCAACACTGTGATTGCTGGATATTTTTATGGTACGGTTTTATGGTGTTTAAAATATGATTTTAATCTAAACTTTGTTTTCGCCCGTAATAACAGACTCTGAAAGCCACACTTAAAAACCTCACGCAACAGTGCGCCATCTAGTGAGACAAAAAACGATAGCCCTCATTGAAATCAGCAGCAAGGCTACTACGAAACTTGTAACTCGAATTTCGTATCGTACCGTCCCTCTCGCTCTCGTATTAAACAGTATAAGTGTCAGAGGGACCGCACGATACGAACTTCGAGTTTCGAGTTGCATAGTAGCCTGCAGGCCTACTACAAAACTCGTAGTTCGTATCGTACCGTCCCTCTCGTTTCGTATTAAATAGTATAAGCAGTTTAATACATCAGTGTAGTATAAGTGTCAGAGGGACCGCATGACACGAACTTTGAGTTTCGTAGTAGCCCTGTTTATGAAAATTATAATGTTCAGTTAAGGAATTTAATTAGCTTTAAATAATTATTATCTGGAGATGACGCAAGCGAAAGGAAGAAGAAAAAACCATTTGACTAGCAAGTAAGTAGATGTCCATGTTGTTTTGAATTTCAATAATTAGCGATTATATTATTGGCAACTGGCAACTATTAACATGTATCTGACGTCACAGCTTAATCAAGCTGAACAAGAACGAGCTCAAGCTCATTCATTTGATTCATTATTACCAGGATGCCTGTTAGGTGGACGAGACCAAAGAGTATATAATCACTACGTTTTAAGAGTCGGAACTCTCATACAAAAACAATACCACGATTGTAGTATGAATTCAGTGTCTTTTTTGTGCCAATATCAAGAAACGAACTGCACAGACTAAACAGGGCCGAAAAAGTCACATTGACAAGTAGTGTTGTTAGGAACAGTCGATATTATCGATATTGTAACAGCATAGTGTTGTGCTTTTTTATCGATATATTGTCAAAAAACGGCACGTAGTGATGCGCTTTTTATTAATTAAATGATCGAATTAAAGAAAAAAAAAGTTGTTTTTCTTAATAATAATTTATTTTCATGTCATGGATCTGTTTTTCTTTACATAGGTAAATACAGTTTCACGTTACACAAGTATTGTATTGTAGTATTGTATTGTCCGTTTTGCACTGCACAGCACTTGTGGAAGGCTGTGCATGTAAATATTCCACACTGGGCAACTCCAAAGCTGAACCTGAAACAAAGTTAAATTTAGCCAGTAGCTTACACTAACTAATGCAAGATAAAATAAAATTGGTACGCACAATCCAATTTTGTCATATTGCAGGTCAATGACCTATGTTTACCTAGACAACTTCTTACAATTTCTTGCCTTATTGTCAAATATGTCTTACTTGTCAAATGAATGAAATGAAATGAAGTGATCTTGGAGTTAGTTGACAATACATAATTTTGTATACCTCTGATAAACAATCTACTTGCCATGCCAAATGTAATGAAATTAATTCTGTAGTTTTTACCCGATTCTGGTGAAGCCCAAAAGGAGGATTATATTTTGACCTGTATGTATGCATATCCATTTCTATCTCCTCTAACTACTAAGCAGCTCAACCTATTTTTAACCCCTAACGCAAAAAGAGGAGTGTTATTACATGAAGTGTACCATAAACACAGACAATACAGAAAAAATGATCAAGTGCGAGTTGGACTCGTACATGAAAGGTTCCGTAAACAGTTCAATAAAGTTTTTCTGAAAATTCTTCTAATATAAGTTTTTTTTTTGCTGACTGTACTATATGCCCCTGGTTACCAAAGTACTCGTCAAGACGACAAACGAGTCCAAACTCGATGCAGTTGTGTTGTTTATCACAGTGTTCCTATGGGTCACCCGCTAGCTTTATCATCAGATCAACTCTAAAATTCTAAATTATGCTATAAGGTATAGATTTTTATCAGTGATAGCTTACCTGTTGTATTGTCAGTTTTACACTGCGCACCACATGTAGAAGGCTGTGCATGTAAATATTCCACACTGGGCAACTCAAAGCTGAACCTGAAACAAAGTTTAATTTAGCCAGAAGCTTCCACTAACTTATACAGGTGAAATATAATTAGTGTGTGCAGCCAATTTTTCTGTCTGACGAATTGATGACGAAGCAAATTAATTTATAACATATATTGTATGTAAAAAAATATGTGCATGTGTATTGATGGTATTTATTAGGGTTATGGTTTATGGGGGCGACTGAAAAACAGCGCCTGTTAGCCAAGGGACTTTGTTCTGCAAGGTGCAGGCATAAGCTGAGTCGCTTTCCCTTTTGATAGTTTGATTGTACTTATTATTTGTTATGTACCTATGTAGAATTTGTAAACAAACTATTAAATCAATATCTTTTATTATTTTATTATTATTATTATAAGATGCAGTAAGTCAAGTTGCAATAGAGATAAATTGAAAATAAAATAAAGTGTTTCCTTGGCTGTTCTTGCCATCTTTAGGGGAACCCTTCAAGAATTTCTTCAGAAAGAGGTGGCATGGGAAGTCCCAATTTTGGTATGGCTTTTCTTCTTCAGCCGGGTTTTCGATTTTGTGAAATCTCGTTGCCAACTACTTTCACCCACTGCTTACAACTGAAATAAAATTTAATTGTCGTGATACTATATAATACGAATTGACGTCGGCCAGCCAAATATAACCTCAACACCTATTATAAGATTTATCAGTTACTTTACTTACACATGTTCACTTAGAGGAAATCTAGCAAAGAACATTTTGTTTTCACAATGTTTTTCTTGAATACCACAAATTTCGCATCTCCTCATGTTGAATGGTTTCATAAGGACAGCCGTGAAAATAACGGTAAAAACTAGAGTCCTGTCTCGAATAAATGCACTTTAGTGAAAGAAAAGTTAATGCGGAGGAGAAATAATCTCAAACTCAACGCTATTAACAAAACAAAACACCAAAATACACGAAAATTCAAACAGTAAACACAAAATCTCGCGAAGGCGTCCGTTCCCACGCAGCAGATGAAGGTTTGTGGGCTGCCATATAAATTGAAAAATAGAACTACATTTTTTCATTTACTTAAATAAAAAAGGATATCCAGTCAGAATTATTTTATATTGTATTATTTATCTTAGTAATATTTTTTTCTGCTTATTTTTGTTTTTCACAGCTTAAAATGTGAAGAATTGCAAATATTATAATTTAAGTGAAATCTTCTAAACACAGATCATTTCATAAATATGGCAACCAATAAGTTATTTTGGAGAGGTTGGTACAAAAAAGTCACTAGCTCCATACATTAGATTTTTTGTATGGAGTTTCAACCCACTGGACGAGACGAGACGAGCGTTTTTTTCTTTGACTTGACCGTAGCTTGACCGCCTCAGTTGCTCAAGTGTTTGTCATCACGACGAAATTAGATAAAAATTTACTACAACACAAAAATTATTAGTAAAGTACGTGTGTGTTCGTAGTGAATAAGTGTAAAACGTTAACAGTGCCGGACAAAAAGTTGTTGAATTTACGGAATCGTGTATGCGTAGTGAATACAAGTTGTGTGTGATTTGTGAAATTAATCTAAAAACATGAGTAACAGTGCTAGGCATCCTAAAACCACGCCAATAACGGACGACTATGATATATCGAACACCGTTCTGGGTCTGGGAATCAACGGAAAGGTAATTTTTCAGCTTTTAACATGTATAAAGTGATAATTCGTAAGTTAGTCTTTTTCTTGTTGTTTATCCTATGACGTAAATGAGTAAATTTAGATTGGTTTTTGCCCGGTTTTTGTACTCGCTCAGTTCGAGTAGATCACTAGTTTCTTATCTTGTTTGAAGAGCATTTTCCTTGATTTTGTTTGTAATTGTGGTACTATGTCCTCTTGACGGTAATGTTACGAAACGATAAATACATGAATCACAATAACCGCAGAAAGAAACTTACGAACGTAACATTACAATAAACACCCATTTTATAATTTTGAGGGTGGATTTTCTATTGAAATTTAAATCAAACGAACTTTTTAAGTACCAGTACACTGTCTAAAACTTTTAAAAGAAAAGAAAATGTGTAAAAGAAAGAATCAGTCTGATCACAGTATAAAATTGTGCAGAAACTTGAAAAATGCTACAAAAATACCCCTGAAGGGATAATAGGAACCTTTTCCCTTAGAAAAATCTTCTCTTTAGAGAAGAGATCTTCATATTGAATGATGTAAAAAATGACCTACAGTCAAAACAGTTTATATTATTTATTTATTTAACTACTAGGAGAATTTGCGCTGTGATAGTTCATCCACCAAAAGTTATATCGTTTTCTAGATTTTTTTACTGTGCTTGCAATGGCAAACTGGCAAAATTGTTCTCAGAGACAAGCCGTATTTAACTAAATTAACTAACTAAACTTTACAAGGAGATCAAAGGACAGAAATGGTTGTTAAACATGGTTGGTCTTTATAACCAGTGTTATTTAAGGGGCTGTTTCACCATCCATTGATTAGTGTCAACTGATGGTTAAATGTGATGCCGTCTTCGTCTTTTCAAACAAAACAAATAGAGACGGCATCACATTTAACCGTCAGTTAACAATAATCAATGGATGGTGAAACGGGCCCTAAATGTACAAGGTTGCTATGGGACTTAATGATTATTTACACCTGATATGTTCTTGTAAACATTTTTTTTTTGTAGGTGTATTATCAAACCTCATTCTGTATCTGTACCCAGCTGTGGAATTTATATAAGCAGGGATAATGACGAAAGTAGAAATGAATGTGCTGAAAATTTTATAATAGAAAAGGACAAAGCAAATGGTGGCTGTATATTTCTATCCCTCATATTATCAACTAGCTTTTGCCCGCGACTTCGTCGCGCGTGGAATAGTAACTTTGGAAAGTGTTTAATTTATTTAGGGTACCTATTCTGCCAATAATAGCACATAGAAACCTCTACGGTTTACTGAAAATAAGCTATTTTAATACATTGCTTTATATCTAAACTATTTTTTTTTGTTCTTCCATTCTTTCTAAAACATTAATATTTTGCAGGTAGCCATATTTTAGCAATACAACATGTACTCGTATTCTACCCTGCCAACACAAAAGGACTAATTCTTCATAGTGAACTCTTGACATCTTATGTCCTTTATTGTAAGTTAGGAGGGTAGGATTATAATTAAGACGTCATTCTTACTAAGCATAGCTACACATTTTTCCGATAAATACACTTATAGCAAATTTGTTTGGAATTCCTTAAGAACTTTCATCCCCATATTTTCAAGTATGAAAAATGTTGAAATGTGAAAAGAGCCGGAACAAATGTTTTTTAGGGTTCCGTACCTCAAAAGGAAAAAAATGGAACCCTTAGACCCTTTATCCCATAAACGCGCGGAGCATGTATCGAGTTGAATTTAAAACCCTAAACTCAGGTCAATAGTCCCGGAAGCTGTAAAAAAAAATCGAATTTCTAAGTTAACGCAACCAATCATAACATCGCGAGGTTTATTTTAGGTTTAATATTTTTTTGCACTCATCGTGAACCAGTTTCACGAAAATCACGCAAGACTGCGAGCGTGTATGCCGAGCGGTGCTCATAGCCCTACTGAGTTAACCCACGCCGGCGTGGGGTGTTTTGATACTTACAGAATCGTACCTATATCGCGGAGTGCGCCGTGCCTGCTATGGGGGGTACCATAAAAAAAAAATAGAATTTTTATTGTACTATTTTGTCGGCATAGTTCACATATATATCCGTGCAAAATTACAGCTTTCTAGCATTGATAGTCCCTGAGCAAAGCCGCGGACGGACAGACAGACAGACCGACATGGCGAAACTAAAAAGGTTCCGTTTTTGCCGTAATTTTCGTTACGTTATTCATTTATTTTTAATTTTTTGTTGTCCTTTTGTCGTTTTTAGGCTTAAAGCTATGAAAATTAAGACCAAAAATCGACAAACATTTTCATTCCGCGTCTGCACAAGGTTATATTGACATATTCCTGTTCCTATTTTTTTTTTGCTGTCTGGTAACATTTCAGCTGTCAATCTTATTCGCCTAATTCTGGATTCGAGTATACGATACAGTAGCTACAGTATCGAAGACATCGCTCGCTACTTAGACGTATCTAAATAACACTTTACTTTATGAATGAACTATGCTAACTACCGTAAGGTTGCTCACCCGTGCTCGTGACCTTACGATTAGCAACGTTTATGCAACAGATAACTGTTGTACATGCTGCTCCTCTGTCTCCAAACTGTACTGTACTATTACAACCACCACACTGCGCTGACGCGTTTCGAACTCAATCAAAGTTCATGCTCAGAACAACAATCGTTCACTATGCACCAGATGTTAGAGTAACAAACCAAAACAATCATTTAAATTTAACATTGCAAATCTCCAATTAGCCTTTATTTTTCTCAAATAACCTACCCACAATTATTATTTTTTACAGACAAACCGTCACTGAAAAACCTTCAAATTGTAACGAACGACTATTGTTAACGGCGTAGAAGCGTGTTCAGATATTTTTGCTCACAAGTTTATGAACTCGACTGTAATATTCGAGCTTACGTGAAAGAGGGCGCACAGAATAGCGCGCCACGCTTATTTCCCGCGCGGTATTCTGTGTGCCCTCTTGTTTTGAGAGGAGGCCTGTGCCCAGCAGCGGGACGTATATAGGCTGGGATGATGATATTCTGTGTGCCCTTTTAGGGTGTAGTTAATGTACGACTTGTTAATTAATGCACGCTTAAATAATGCACGGCCTGATAATCCGTGTTTATGTGCATGAATTATTATGTCGTGCATTATCACCCCGTACCGAACTAGCAGAGAACCAATAATGTAGCCTAAACCGGCCGGGTCCGTTCTGCTCCGACTATATCGATCTCGCTCGCTGCGCTCGCTCGATCCACGGCGAATATTGGATTCAGATTATCACGTCGTACATTATCACTACATACATTACAGCGCGCGCAATATTTTGTACGCCCTGATAATGCGCGACCATGATAATGTACGCCATGATAATCGGATTCCGAGTTGTACGTTATTGTTTCCCCCCTTTCATGTTAGCTCCAATATTACAACCGGCACCGCCTCCGCGCCGCGCCGCACCGCCCCGCCACCGCTCTCGTGTGTTTCAAGCTCACAGTGCAGTGCAGTGTAGTCGCACGCAGTGTCTAACCGGCCTTAGAAACTGAAAAAAAAAACATTGCAAAATGTTATGCAAATTATTCATTAAGTTTGACAAGAACAAGAGAAGTCGGCGGGATGGTACGATACGAACTTTTTCGAATTTCGTAGTAGCCCTGTAACTTTTTAAATAAAGTTTTTTTTTTAAACAGGCTTTAGATTTCATTTTAATCGAGCGACCTTATCAGTCCCACACGGAACTGTCTGTAGCTAGAGAAAAATCGCGACATTCTTTCAACCACTCATAACCCTGTGATTTCATTAATTATTATCGTGATAGGCACACCTACGCTGGTGATAATGACAATGTTAGTGACTCATTGAATATAACTGGTCTTCTGCTCATTACTCTGAATGTTTGACTGTTGACGGACTTTGAGCTAGGCCGTAGGTGACGTTTATGTTTCGTGAATGGTATGTTTTGATTTTTAGGGTTCCGTACCCAAAGGGTGCCAACGGGACCCTATTACTGAAACTCCGCTGTCTGTCTGTCTGTCTGTCCGTCTGTCACAGGGCTCTATCTCTGAAGCCGTAAAAGTTAGACACTTGAAATTTTCACAGATTATGTATTACTGTGGCCGCTATAACAACAAATACTAAAAATAAAATAAAGTTACAAATTAAAGGGGGTCGTCATACAATAAACGTTTCCAAATTTGGAGTTGAAATAAAATATACAAAAAGACTTCAAAAAACCGATCATAATTTGATTGCTTAGTAGCGACATCTCTTGTCTGGGTGAGCGGTTGGTTCCGAAAGAGTGTGACGTCTCTCGATGAGAGCGGAACATAGATGTCGCTAGTGCTGCTGCATAAGTAGCGTAGTAGAAATAAGCAACCTGAGATATGTATGCATAGGAAAAATTCGTGTCTAGATTCCTGTCCAGCGGTGGTGTAGGGGTTATAGCACGCAGCACGGATTGCTGAGGACCTGGGTTCGATTCCCAGCGCTGGTCTCTTTTTCTGGTTTTTCTGTGCATCCATGTCTCAGTTTGTAAAGTACGTTATGTTTTTGTTCAAGCATGGTTCAAGCTAAGGTAACGAACAAAAAATTAACACAAGTCGAACTCTAATTTCAAATAGTTTTTTTTTTCTAATCGATGGCTGTATTTTTAGATAAAAATTATGATTTTGTTCAACCCTGGTGACCAATAATTTCTACGCATGTGACAGTTCCGCTCGCCAATCATCGCTTACGCTTGCCAGCGGACTAAGTTTGCACGATCTCCGTCATACTTTACTCGTCATTACTGACGTCACATAAAAAAATTACGCAACCCGATGGGAATGTGTTGCGGCGGCACGCCACTAATTTTTCAGTTACATTACCGGCGCCGATGTCACTAAATAATAGTAGTACTAAAGTCCGATGTACCATAACAAACATTTGTCACTATACGTCAGGAACAATGAGCCAACTGATTAGATAATTTGTGTGAATATAGTGATAGTGAGTGGTAAAACAGGCGCAGTAGGAAAATTTGTGTATCCACTAGAGGCAGCCTCGGGCCGAGCGGCTGCCTCGCTCCGAGGCCGCGCAAGTGGAGACGCTGCCAAAGGCACGGCTCAGACTGAGGCTCCTTTGAGCACGGCCAAAAAAGCGACAAAATATGGCTCGACTCGCGGTGCTCGGCCTGAGGCTGCTCTAATGGATACGCGGCTTTAGTAATGTCCATATCGGCTCGCATACCTAATTGTTGAAAGTCAGAAGGTAATTTTCTAAATGCATTGTTTGTCATAACTCTTTTTTAGGGTTCCGGAGCCAAAATGGCAAAAACGGAACCCTTATAGTTTCGCCATGTCTGTCTGTCTGTCTGTCCGTGTCCGTCCGCGGCTTTGCTCAGGGACTATCAATGTTAGAAAGCTGTAATTTTGCACCATAGACGTGTAAAGTGGGGGTGATTTTTTTTTCTCATCCAACCCTATAGTGTGGGGTATCGTTGGATAGGTCTTTAAAAACAATTAGGGGTTTGCTAAGACTATTTTTCGATTTAGTGATATGTTTGCGAAATATTCCACTTTAAAGTGAAAATTTTCATAAAAATCGAGCGTCCTCCCCCCTAAAATCTAAACCGGTGGGTTGAAAAAATTTGAAAAAATTCAGGATGGCTATAAGTATATCAAACTTTCAAGTAAAACTATAACGGCTAAGTTTTCTTGACAATTATTAGTAGTTTAAGAGTAAATAGCAGCCTAAGGTATAAAATATACCTTTAGTTTGAAGATTCCGTACAGCGTGGTAATGCTGCCAGCCTTCTGGGCACCTTACCACCTGACAGTGATTTTGGACAACTTTTTTATTTATAATTTTAGTTTGTATGTAGTTTTAGTTACCCTTTATTTTGTTTTATATTATACAGGCATTTCTTCGAATGTAATAATTAATAAATTAATCGATTTAAACTACTATTAAATTAAAATAACTAAAACAAAAAAAAAAGATTTCGTATAAAATAAATAATAAATAAATAAATATCACGGGACAATTCACACCATTTGTCTTAGTCCCAAAGTAAGCTTAGCAAAGCTTGTGTTATGGGTACTAAGCAACGGATAAATATAATTATATAGATAGATACATACTTGAATACATAGTAAACACCCAATACTCGAGAACAAACATTCGTATTTTTCATACAGATATCTGCCCTGACACGGGAATCGAACCCGGGACCTCAAGCTTCGTAGTCGGGTTCTCTAACCACTAGGCCATCTGGTCGTCTAAATACTAGATATACTTAGAAAAATATGACTTAATTTTATCGTAATGGCTACGGAGCCCTATTTTGGGCGTGCCCGACACGCTCTTGGCCGGTTTTCTCTGAATCCAATAAGTATTCAGGATTGTTATAAAACAAACCTAACCTACAGTTTTCTTCATGACAAATAATTATATATATGGGTGTTTTACTATTAAGACGTTTTCACACAATGGACAATTTACATAATTTGACATGTTCTTTTTAGACCATCTGAAGTCGTGGTCTTTATGATTATAGACGATTCGGTACTGAGTGAGCCGATTAATTGATACTTAAATTGAATATAAAGATAAATTCCATGTTGAATTGAATGTCAATTATATTATAGCAACAATAGTCATCGATCATAGCTGTTAAGGTAACAACGGATATATCAATAATAATGACTAGAGAGCGGATTTGAAGTAGCGATTACAAGTTTAAAAATGGATAGGACTAGTGCAAGTAAGTATGTATTTTTCATGTCAACTATATGAACAAAAATTATTTATGATTTATATATTTTTCTTTACTTAAAGTTATTTGCAAGAATAACATTTATTGAATTTAATTATCTATAAGATTGCATTGCGGTAAGTAAGTGTGTAATAAGATAACTGTAAGACCCATGAACAACATGATATCTAATAAATAAATCTATCTATCTATCTATCTTACCAATCGCACTAGTCATATCCATATTAAACTTGTAATCGCTATTTCAAATCCGCTCTCTAATAATGACTGTTATATTTAAAGTCATTGTGAAATAGTGTAAGTAAAGATACGTGATTAAAACGATAAGATACACGTTTTAACTGACGGTGGAGCTAAGAGCAGTTATGAATTTAAGCGCTGTTATCAATAGGATGTAATTTTCAGTGGTCTGATTTTTTGCAATTTACAATGCCATATATATGTACAGTTGAGGTCAAAGATTTCTTTACATTGCCGCTGTCACTTCATGTTTGAACTTTTGTATAAAATTGTCAGAAGGAATACAGTGACAAGGTTCTAAAGTGTTAAGATTTCTCCGACCTCGACCTCGACTGTACACTCGTCTTATTAATATTATAATTCCAAAAGTTTGTGTGTATGTTTGTATATTTATTACTCATTCACGATAAAACAGCAGCGACAAGATGGCTTCTTGCAGGAATGCTCTTGGCCTTGGAAGCTGATTTCTTAGGCCCAGCACACACGGTGAAACGCAACTGCAACGAAACTGTGCCCTTAGTGTAATTTTTAGGTTACATAATACGTCACGATCGCGTTCGCGTTAAAATCTCAATTTGTATAGAAACACGAAGAGCGCCTCTAGCGGAACGTTTGCGATCTTCGTGTTTCCATACAAATTGAGATTTTAACGCGTACGCGATCGTGACGTATTTTGTAACCGTTTTCGCTAAGGTTTACACTAAGGGCACTGCAACTTCTAGTTTCATTTGAGTTTATGCCATAGACTCCTTTGAGAGAACACACATGACGCAACCAGTTTGAAACCGGTTTGAAACGCGTTGCAAATCAGTCGCATTGAAACCGGCGTCCAGGAAACTCATGTTTGCGTTTCATCGGCTTGGCGCCTTTTTCGGTGCAATAAAATGGCTGACGATGAAGATAAAAACATTAAATTTGTTTTGGAAGTTGACTTTTGCTCATACGATAACAATCCATGAATTTTCTATCAGTTTCTTGTAATTCTTTGGCAGCCACAAACATACGGCAGTTGGTATTCTTCTCAATGTAAGGACCACACACTTCTTCGTTTACGCCAACTTCTTTGTCGAAGATACAATAATACAAAGTTGAAATAACCTAACCAGCAAAAAGTTGGAAAATCCCCGACTTTGTCACTTCAAAGTTCAATATCTCAAAAACGGCTGAACCGATTTTGATGAAACATGTCTAAGAACTATTGCTAGAAAATCTGCTTTCAAATAAAAAAAAACCGCATTCAAATCGATCCACCCGCTTAAGAGCTACGGTGCCACAGACAGACAGATAGCGGACAAACTTATAAACACAAACACCCCTCTTTTTGCGTCGTGGGTTAAAATACGTAGTTTTGCGTCGTCGATATCAGACTGTAGACGTCATCAAACGTGAAACAATTGTTTCCTTGAAGTCATTGCCTTGTGATCATTACTTAATCTATGACGAATCCGTGTCAAAGCGTTATTGTGTTGAGTTTCCCAGCTGTGGGAAGTTCCCGTGGGAATTTCCATACGTCTCTGATTGGACCCTTGGGTCAGTGGTGACTTCCTTTAATTAATTAATATGATTATAATTACAGCTTTAAGTAATACAAGTGTAAAGGTCTCTGCCCATTACTCCGTATCATACCATGACCGTAATAGCAACGTGTGAGGCAAAAATATATTCTTTGTATTAAAATATGTGTTGCCAGTGATGACATATGGATCCGAGACGTGGTGCTTTACTTTAGGCCTTATAAATAGGCTCAGAGTTGCTCAGCGAGCTATGGAGAGAGCTATGCTTGGGGTTTCTCTACGGGACCGAATCAGAAATGAAGAGATACGTAGAAGAACAAGGGTCACCGACATAGCCAAGCGAATCAGCTCGTTGAAGTGGCAATGGGCGGGCCATATAGCACGGAGAACGGATGGCCGTTGGGGCCGAAAAGTTCTCGAGTGGAGGCCGCGGATCGGCAAGCGCAGCGTAGGACGTCCACCAACAAGATGGACGGATGACCTGGTTAAAGCCGCAGGTTTACGGTGGATGCAGGCCGCTGCCAACCGAAGCAACTGGAGGTCTGTGGGGGAGGCCTATGTCCAACAGTGGACGTCCTACGGCTGAGATGATGATGATGATGATTAAAAAGTATGAGACTATGCCCACTAGCACGTTTCGTAACCAACCGTTCGCCGTCGCGTCATGTATGCGCTTGATCCGTTCCTGACACGTTCCTTTTGCGGTCATGGCATGATACGGTGTAGTGGGTAGAGACCTAACTGCGATTTCCATACAAAAAAAAAAGTATTGGTATTTTTTTAGACAACCCCAATTTTCCGTGCCGTACAATTCCATAACACGTGACGTGGCCTGCAACCGGGTTTCACTAATCGCTATTCCGCTTGCTGAAACTCGCCGCATGACGTTTGTCGACCGAGTTATCAACTTGCGAGTTTCTCTAGTTGTTAAACCGGCACGTGGTGCTAACCCCGACCCGACTTCGATATATTTAGATCGGAAAACATTAGAGGAAGTATCATCATTTCGGTACCTGGGCAGCGTCATCCGTGACGACAATCGACTCGAGACTGAATTGCAAAGGCGGCTGCGTCTTTTGGGTCGCTTCGTTGTAGAGTTTGGGACTCGCATGACCTCCGCTTGTGTACGAAAACATCTGTGTATAAAGCGATCATTCTGCCAATCTTGCTATATGCCACAGAAACTTGGTGCCTTTATAAAAGTGACATAAAGCGGCTCGATGCCTTTCATATGAAGTGCTTAAATCTATACTTCGCATTAAGTGGCAGGACCGAGTCCCAAACACTGAAATCCTCAGGCGAACCAATCTCAATGGCATTGAGTCTTTGTTGATTTAAGGACAGCTGAGTTGGCGCGGACACCTTGTGCGTATGAAAGATGGTAGACTCCCTAAGGCCGTCTTTTACTCTCAATTAAAAGAAGGAAAGCGGACCCCGGGAGGCCAGTTCTTGCGTTACAGGGACGTCCTAAAGCGCCACCTTACCGCATGTAACATCCCATGCGAGAGTTGGGAAGATCTCGCGAAGCAGAGACTGGAATGGCGCAGCTCTGTAAATAAGGCTGTTGCAAATTTTGAGACGCATCGCTTGGGACACTTGGATGCGAAACGTCTTACTATAAAGACCCGCCCGAGACCTTCCTACACTTACACGTAAAATGATAGTGGTCAATTACATTGCGCGCCCTGTAATAGGACCTTTAAGACTAAGTTTGGCTTTGCCAGCCATATTCGGGCACATAATAAACAAGCCTAAAGGTTCGCCTTTGTCGGACACGACATGGACATCATACCGCCTGCGGGAAGACACCGCACGCTGTATGTCGACCGAGTTATCGACTAAGTTTCACTAGTCGTTATACCAGCAGGGCTACTACGAAACTCTAAACTCGAAGTTCGTGTCGTGCGGTCCCTCTGACACTTGTACTATTTAATACGAGAGCGAGATGGACGTAGTAGCCCTGCAGCTGCGGGAAGGCACCGCACGCTTTATGTCCACCGAGTTATCGACTGAGTTTTACTAGTCGTATACGGCATGCCTGTATATCGACCGAGTTATCGACCTATGAAACTGAACCCTGAGTTCCTCCCTATCCGTTAATACCGCCTGCGGGGAGACACTGCACGCTGTATAAACCAATGAAACTCTTACCCCCTTATTCATAAAACTTAACAAGCCTATGTTAACTAACAAATGCTTTGTCCCTTTCTATCAAATACAAATGTCGAAGTGACAGATAAGGAGAAACGAATTTTAGCGGCATTTTAACTAAAATAGGTTTGATTGTCGTTTATGAATAAGGGGGTTAGCCTTTCAATCCTTGAACCCTACTTTGACTGTATGTAAATAATACACTACAGTCTAAACGGCCTCCGTTCCAACCATGACCAAGCGAAACCGCGACGCAAAACTAAATCGATTAGCATAGTTTAATTTTTTTGTAATTGAGGTTTCATTAACAATGGATGATAAACATTAAAAATTCCAACAGTTACAAGCGTGCCAAGGTTATTTTTCACCTGACTGCCCGAAGGTAGATTAAGTTTATTAATCGTATTTATACTCACATATATACATACATACATATCATCCCAGCCTATATACGTCCCACTGCTGGGCACAGGCCTCCTCTCAGAACAAGAGGGCTTGGGGCATAGTTCCCACGCGGGCCCAGTGCGGATTGGGAACTTCACACACACCATTGAATTGATTCGCAGGTTTGTGCAGGTTTCCTCACGATGTTTTCCTTCACCGCAAAGCTCGTGGTAAATTTCAAATGTAATTCCGCACATGAATTTCGAAAAACTCAGAGGTGCGAGCCGGGGTTTGAACCCACGACCCTCTGCTTGAGAGGCGATAGGTCAAACCATTAGGCCACACGGCATACATACATATATGCGCGGGTATATATATGTAAGTCCATTTCTTTGGTCCTCTATTCAGCGTAACGGGCTGGTTCGAATTTGACATAAGAGGTGTCATTAGATTTGTCATAGGCTCATAGGGGTCATTCAAGTATTACGTAAGCAGAATTTTAGTAATTTTTAACCCCCTCCTCCCTCTTGTCTGCGAAAGTCAGCAAAACCCTCCCCCTCCCTCCTATGCTTACGCAAACATCGGTATATATTTTTAAATCTATTCAGGTTTCATTATTGTTATTGTAAAAAAAAAAATAACGTAACCACCGTCCAGACCATCAAAAATAAGCAAAGCAAATACCCTCCATCCCCCTTCCGGGCTTACGTAATACTTAGCTGTCGGAGCGACAGGGTATACGGGGGTAGGGTACTACGTATAATATTTCAATAGGGCGTCCACAATTAACTTTTATTTGTTACCCATATTGTTACAATTATTTAAAAAAATATATATTTATTATACAACTTATACCCTATATATCATCACTCACAGTTTGGACAAATTTAACGACACCTACCTCATACATACGTATATATTAAAAATAAAAACCGTCCAGACGCATGTAGGTATTTCATTACTTCCATCTATTTGTATAGTCGAGGATGGTGGAACCTTTGTACTACTAATATCATGTTGACATCCCATACATTTGCCAAAGAAATCATAGCGAAATTGATTATGAAAAGGTTCCACACTGGTACAGTCGAATGCAAAAATATGGACATCTAACCCTTGAAGAATATGTACCACAGTATCTTTTTCCGCCGTAATAACATATTTTTGAGTGGTTCTAGTTCGAATAGATACATATTTTTGCACTTCACTGTACGTGGTTCAGTTTCCTCGATTGTACAACATAAACAATATCAATGTATGCCTCTTAATAACAAAATATTCTTATGAAATGGTGTGAATAGCAAGAATCGCGGGGAATTGCGTAAAACAAATATTTACTTAATAAGAATAGTTTGGCCAAGTCTCAGATAAAATATACGGAACTAGCACTAAAGTCTACAAACTTGAGCGCTGGACAAAGCGAAATAAATTTGCCGCCGTACTAAAACTAACCAGACAACAATAACGAAGAAGGTCGCCAGACCGCAAATGTAAAGTTGTTTTCTAGATGGAGGAAAATTGGAGATCGCTCAAAGAAGCGTTGTTTACGCTTGTTAATTATAAATCTTGGAGGTACTGTTCGTCAAAAATGGGCCAAGTTTGAAAGCAGATTTTGTCGCGTAATTCGACTACCTACTTTGAACTCGAAGCTGCCGAGTCTACAGCTCGGAGTAGTTATTGTAGACCTTGCGTGCGAGTTTGTTTTTACCCGACTGCCCGAAGGAGGGTTATGTTTTTCGAGCGTATGTATGTATGTATATGTATGTGAGTATGTATGCCCATTTCTTTGGTCCTCAATGCAGCCTAAACGGCTAGATGGATTTTAACATATGAGGTATCATTGGATTCGTCATAACTGTCGGAGTGACATAGGGTATATAATATTTCAATATGGCGTCTGCGAAAAAAAATATGGCGAAGGAATAAAAAATATATTTTGTATAGTAACAATATGAAATAAATAAAATATCACGGGACAATTCACACCAATTGACCTAGTCCCAAAGTAAGCTTAGCAAAGCTTGTGTTATGGGTACTAAGCAACGGATAAATATAATTATATATATATATTATATTATGGGACACTTTGACACCAATTGACCTAGTCCCAAACTAAGCAAAGCTTGTACTATGGATACTAGGCAACGGATAAACATACTTATATAGATAAATACATACTTATATACATATTAAACATCCAAGACCCGAGAACAACCATTCGTGTTATTCACACAAATATCTGCCCCGGCCGGGAATCGAACCCGGGACCTCAAGCTTCGTAGTCAGGTTCTCTAACCACTAGGCCATCTGGTCGTCTAAAACAATGTCTATTTCTTTGGTCGTCGCTGCAGCTTAAACGGCTAGATGGATTTTAACATATGAGGTATCATTGGATTCGTCATAACTGTCGGAGTGGCATAGGCTATATAATATTTCAATATGGCGTCTGCGGATATGTTTTGTTGAAACGGCTAGACGCATTTTAACATAACCTACATACTCTTATCGTATCATTAGATTCGCTATAACTGTCTGAGTGACATATACTAATATTATAAATACAAAAGTGTGTTTGTGTGTTTGTCCGTCTTTCACGCCGTAACGGAGCGACGGATCGACGTGATTTTTGGCATAGAGAGGAAACAGCGCGCGATAACCCAATACCACGCGGGTGGAGCCGCGGGCAAAAGCTAGTAATAATATAATATTTGAATGTGGCCTCCGAAAATAAAGATGGCGGGTGGGAACCCATCGCCGAGAATTTTAGAGCTGGTTGGGATTTTGAATGGGTCCCGACTGTTGGACTTAACAGTTATTAACAGATTTTTTTTTTTAGTATTAGTATTTTTTTTATTATTTTAAGGCTGTCGGGTTTTTTATGTTTTCTTGACTTGACCTATACTTGACTTGTAAAATCATATGTACTGCTTAAAAAAAACAAAAAGATTAAAAGCGGCGGTCACCCATCCAAGTACTGACCGCGGTCTACGTTGCTTAAGTTCAGTTTTTTGTACCTTCCTTTTTTTATGCCTAAAATGGCTAAAATGGGACTTACAGTATCATTGTGCCTCGCTCTGTTACATATTATGTGAATGTGACATAACATAAACACTAAACACATACTTCAAGAACTTTCCTAGCCACTGCCGCGCGTATGGTTTTTATGATGAGTTACACAGAAACCAACCACTAACTGAATCACCATACAATTTTATTGCGTACAGTAGCGTGGTTAAAATTGACTCGGTCGTAATAACCTGGGCAGCCGAGCTTTGCCAGGCACGTTTCGAGGTTCAGCTATCCGGCAAAAAACGTCATTAAGGCTGCGTTTCCACCAGAGATGTGCGAGGAATGCGTTTGTGATGAACAGTACCACTACCATGAGTTTACAGTGACCGTACTCGATAGCGACGGCGTAAATTATTTGTATGGAGAATTGTACAGTACACTCCGTGAGCTCTTAAAAAAACTTTCGGATTTTAGAAACATTCTTCCCGCCTTAGCCTTCTGAACCTAACCTATATCCGAGTCGCTTCTGCTGCGAACCGTCTTGCTCGCTCGCTTCGTTCGCTCGCACAAATCTTTTCCTGCTATATTTGTTTCGTCTTTGGTATAACGGCAGTTTCGGTATTTTGATTTTCGATATATTGATTGTCGATTATTTTACTTGTAGTGATTATGACTGTTCGGCATTATGAGTTTTCGACCTTTCGAGTGTAGGTATTTTCATCTTCGGGATTGTAGTCTTCGGGTTTTAGGCTGCCGGTCAAATGTACTTTCGGGATTTCAAACTTTCGGTCATATATCCATTCAACGTTTTAATATTCGGCCTTCCGTCCATAGGTCTTGTGAAATTCGGTCTTTCGTTTATCGGTATTAAAATACATACCCGTAGTGAGTGGTACAGAGCCATGAATTTTCGTGGCACTTTTGACCTTTCAGTCATAGTGACTGCTAACTTATCGACTTCCGATATACGTACCTGTATCGATACACAAAATACTAAAGTAGATTAAAAGTAGAGGTAAATAATAAGCGGGCTAATCATTAAAGAGCGATCTATTCCAGTTAACTTTTGAGCAGTCGAAAGTGTGAAATAGACATATGCAATGGAAACCACGTAACAATTTCTAATTAAATAATTTCAATTCAGTTTTTTTTTTTCAATTTCATCTTCAGTCTGTTGTTGTGCTAACAAGAGTGTTCCATTAGTTTCTCTATAAAAGAAACATATGTTCATATTCAATTTAATCAAGGGTCCTTCTTCTTCTTAAAATATGGCTTTTCTGTCCTAATTAATAGGACAATTTCGCCAGTGTCAAAGTAAATTCTCGTTGAGAGGGACGTTGTACGGTGGTTGTAGTTTTTGCAACTTGATAGTAAAATACCTGAAATCACGTGGAGACAACTTGCGCATTAATAAATGTTCGACACGGGAGCAATATAGAATTTTGTGATCACTGTTCACTGTTAAGGTTAATCGCCGCATAAAACACTATCAAAATTATACTTCAACTAGCCAAAGAAACAGAAATTGCAAAATTAGATATTGTCTACATCCGCCATGTTCGAATGCTACAAATCGAATCCTAATCAAAGGTCATCTCATCAGATTAATGGCCAGTACAATCATAACATGATGATAAGTTCACGACAGTCAATTTAAAGTCTAATTTATGGATATCATTCAGGTAGAGTCGATAAGTGAGAAGTCACTATGACAGGTCAAAAGTGGCACGAAAATTCCGGGCTCTGATGATGAACCAATAGAAACGCTTCATTTACCTAGGCTCGCTCAGCGCAGCTCTACTATACGTTATGCCTATCCAATTTATCAAAAGTGTAAACAAACCGATTTAATCAAAATTCTTGTATAAACACCCACTGGATCGAATCAATACCACATTTATCTATAATTCGTGTCTTTCAATATTTATTTTCCATTTTTTTTTCTGCTACCACTTGAACATTTTTATTCACATAAATACAAGAATTTAAGAAAAAATAACCATATGATACTTAACTATAAACTAACTACCTAACTTAAAAACTTAATACCTACTAAATTAAATCTAAAAAACCGGCCAAGAGCGTGTCGAACACGCCCGAAATAGGGTTCCGTAGCCATTACGAAAAAATTAAGTAATATTTTTCTAAGTAAATATTGTACGCCAGCAGGCAGGATATGGCGCTTCTTTATGTATTGCTGTCTGTCAACTTTATTACCCATAACCGCAATAAAGACATTTTGATTTTGATTTTTTTAAGGATTTCGTATTTGAAAAAAAAAAAAACATATATTTTATTTCTCAATTTTAAAGTACATTACGTAAGAATTTACATGGCTAATTAACCTAAAGGTAGGAACTATAGAGTTTAACAGCGGTTCCACACTAGGTCGGGCCTGTATCGTGAGGACCCAGTAATTTGGCATTGAAAAAATCAAACTGTAAGATTTCGCTTTTACAGAGCAGAGATGGCTAGCATGCATAAAAGCACTAAAACTCTCGTACAAGCTATAGTTTAAAAGAAAAATAATGATACTCAGTAGCTTAACTATACGTGTAAGATTGTCGTGAACTTTTTTTTTACTTAGTTATTTTACGCGAGGCGAGCAAGTGTTTTTGCTTGTCTATCGGGATCTCACAAACCATGCGGTCTTGTTTGGCACTTTATCAAAACTAATAACGGTAAAAAAATAACAAAAACCGTAATAACAAAATTGAATAACAAAGTAACAGTTCAAAACATCAAACAATATGAAACACTAGATACAAAGACGCATATTTTAAGGACCTCCGCTCTCGTACTAATTGACAGATGATGCGAGTCAAACGATTTGACAAGATTGTGGAATCGATTCGGTCGATAAGCAAAGTCAAGCTCTATTGAAATAGAGTTCCGTTTTACGCGATGCAAGTTGACGAGATTAAAATTAATCTTATTAGTTTTATAATAAAATATTATATTTTTAATTGATTTGTGTTTATTATTACGAAATATTTTAGTCTATTAGTTTTTTGTTCTTTCAAGATTCAAATACCTATATTTTTTATAAAATATTGGCCTGAAACATTCATGGCGTGGAATCGAAAACAAGCAAATGCACCGTACCCAAGCTAACCGAAAAGTAATAAGCAGTTTGTCCTGTATATCCGTTGACATATTGAACTTTAGACTGAAATGTCGGGGTGTTCCAACTTTTTTTTATGCTGGCTATATTATATGACTCCCCTTTTCCTGCAGGTGGTGGAATGCAGAGAGAAGCGAACCGGCATGAAGAGGGCCCTCAAAGTGTTACATGATAACGTGAAGGCGCGGAGGGAAGTTGAACTGCATTGGCGGGCCAGCGGATGCGTGCACATCGTCGAGGTACGGTCATTGTTTTGGTTTTAACCCCCGACGCAAAAAAGGGGTGTTATAAGTTTGATCGCTGTGTGTCTGTCTGTGGCACCGTAGCTCTTAAACGGGTGGACCGATTTGAATGCGGTTTTTTTTTCATTTGAAATCAGGTTTTCTAGCGATGGTTCTTGGACATGTTTACCTAATCAAAAACGGTTCAGCCGTTTTTGAGATATTGACTTTGAACTGACAAAGTCGGGGGTTTTCCAACTTTCTTCATTTATACTAGTGTTGGCCCGCAACTTCGCACGCGTAAATCATAATGATCCAGCGGTTGAAATGAAATGAGGGCTATCGTTTTTTGTCTCACTAGATGGCGCACTGTTGCGTGAGGTTTTTTTAAAGTATGGGCTTTCAAAGTTGTTATTACGGGCGTGAATACAAAGTTTAGATTAAAATTATTTAATACACCTTTAACCGTAGTATAAAATATCGAGCATGCCACAAGTGTTGCAAAGTCCCCGTTTTGTTCGGAAAAAAAGGAAGGACAAGGTTTCCGAAGACAAAACTGTCTCAAAACACAGACATTCATTGCCCCAGAACGCATATTTGCCATAAATTAATTTCAGATATTGCAAAATATTCACAAAATACTCTAATTATAAATAAACCCGCGTAGCTCACCAAAAACTATGAGATTTTGACATTTCGGAGACCTCACGCTACACTAGCGCCTCTAGCGGCGAATTCATTCGCGATAGCCCTCATTCCGAGATTTGACAATTGGGAATTCCAAAAATTACATCGGGATCTTTATTGACGTTGCATTAAGGTAGACGTCCGAGTAGAGCGGCTCCGGCGTCACTAACGCAGCGACAGTAACGCGACGATAGAGCGATAGTATTATGCAGTACGGAAACGTATGAACTAACGTTCGAACGCAGCGTCACTGTCGCCGCGACAGTGGCGCCGCGTTAGTATCGCCGAGCGATAGCGGCCGTGCCATGTTTGCGCAAGCACTATCAGCAAAGAGTACAGTCTTCAAGAAGCTTGTAAGTATTTAAAATGATTTATAGCAAATTATTTTCGTTATCTTTTCACAGATAATCGACGTGTATGACAACACATACAGCGGCAAGCGCTGTTTACTCGTCGTTATGGAATGTATGGATGGGGGAGAGCTGTTCCAACGTATACAGGACAACAGGGATGGAGCGTTCACCGAGCGGCAAGCGGCAGAAGTAAGTACCGATAGCTCTCCGCCTGGCGGAGCTCCTCTTCCTTTACACATACAGGAAGCCCTGTTTAATCGTCGTTATGGAGTGTATGGATGGTGGAGAGCTGTTCCAACGCATACAGGACAACAGGGATGTAGTGTTTATCGAGCGACAAGCGGCAGAAGTAAGTACAGAGCTTGTGGGCTGATAGTTCCGCCTGGCGGAGCTCCTATTCCTATAAGACAACCCATTCAACGTGACCGGGTCGAAAATTCTCCGTAATGGGTCCTGATTGTTAAAGTTTAAGTTACTTAACAGAGTTCTTGACTGCTAAACTTGTTTTACCCTTTTCATTTTTATAATTATATTTTTTAAGGCAGTCGGTTTTTTTCCGACAATATTCAAAAGTTCAAAATTATTTATTGTCAGAACACACACACGGGCGGTGCTGGAATTACGAACATCGACATTACAGCACTCAGTCTTCGACTTCCGGCTTGTAATAGTAATTCCTTATTTACCGCCCTTAAGACACAATCCGATCTCGAGAAGCCGACCAGCGCTAAAAGCTTACTTGTCCACAGATAATGCACTCCATATGCGTCGCCGTGCGGCACCTCCACGACTCGAACATAGCGCACCGCGACATAAAGCCAGAGAACTTGCTGTACACTGACACAGCGCCGCGGGGGTTGCTCAAACTGACTGATTTTGGTTTCGCCAAGGAGACTCTCAGCGCTCAGGATACTTTGCAGACGCCGTGCTATACGCCTTATTATGTGGCGCCTGAGGTGAGATGAGTTTGTTACTGGACAGAATGTAAATTCGAAAATCAAAGTTCGTATCATACCGTCCCTCTTGCTCTCATGTTTAATAATATACTTAAGCGGGACAGCAAGATACGAAGCCCTTTGCGGCCTACTTGCAGAATAAACGTTTTGAAATTGAAAGTCATTTTTAACCCCCGACGCAAAAAGAGGGGTGTTATAAGTTTGACCGCTATGTGTGTCTGTCTGTCTGTCTGTGCGTCTGTCTATGGCACCGTGGCTCTTAAACGAGTGGACCGATTTGAATGCGGCTTTTTATTTATTTAAAAGCAGGTTTTCTAGCGATGGTTCTTAGACATGTTTCATTAAAATCGGTTCTGCGATTGTGAGCAAAGTCACGCGACATGGCTAGTTTCTAATACAGTAATGGTTTTGCCCAGAAGTTGTCACGATATTGCTTTCTTTTTGCGACCACATCTGGCTAAGTGTAATGGATCGCCTACATTGAATTACTTACCAAATTTGATGGAGACATTATGTTTACGTAAATTTTAAACTAGATTTGTGTAGTAGTTAGAGGAAGTACCGACAGGCACAGGTTCTCCAAATTAGAAATACGTATTTTTAACCCCCGCCGCAAAAAGAGGGGTGTTATAAGTTTAACCGCTATGTTTCTGTCTGTGGCACCGTAGCTCTTAAACGTGTGGACCGATTTGAATGCGGTTTTTTTTTATTTGAAAGCAGGTTTTCTAGCGATGGTTCTTAGACATGTTTCATCAAAATCGGTTCAGCCGTTTTTGAGTATTGAACTTTGAAGTGACAAGTCGGGGGTTTTCCAACTTTTTGTTGGTTAGGTTATTAATTATAAATTAAGTATCTATATATATTTTGAATTGGTGAAATGTACATACAAGAGTAGTGTAGACACGGGGATTTTATGCAAGAAATCTGTCGCAGTGCTGTATTTATCAGATCGTTTTAATTTCCCCATAAAATGTTAATTAATTAACTGTACCAATAAATTTATTCTTATTCTATTCTATTCGGCCGAAGTAAACAACGGAAAAGTCAACGAAAAATGTAAGCCATTAAGTTTTGTTAAAATAAACGTTTTTTTACCTAGGAGGAAAGGAGGGTTATATTTTTCGAGCGTATGTATGTATGCCCATTTCTTTGGTCCTCGCTGCAGCCTAAACGGCTGGACGGATTTTAACATATGAGGTATCATTGGATTCGTAATAACAGTCGGAGTGACATAGGCTATATATCTTTTTTTAATATGGCGTCCCAAAAAATAAATAAGCGGAGGAATGGATTTTTTTTTTGTATTGTAACAATATGGGTATCAAATGAAAACTAGTAAAAAGTCCATTCTAAACATATATAGTTTATAATATTTTTTGTGAAGGTACCATTTTCACAGAAATATCAAAAAAGTATAAAATAAAACATTGAAAAAAATCAAAAAACAAAACTAAAAGGATATAAGTCTAGTGTTCTAGAACTTTGTTAAGTAGCTAATTTAAAGTTCAACAGTCGGGACCCATTTAAATCGTGACCAGCTCAAAAAAATTTTGTAATGGGTCCCGACTCATCATCATCATCCCAGCCTATATACGTCCCACTGCTGGGCACAGGCCTCCTCTCAGAACAAGAGGGCTTGGGCCATAGTTCCCACGCGGGCCCAGTGCGGATTGGGAACTTCGCACGCACCATTGAATCGCTTCGCAGGCTTGTGCAGGTTTCCTCACGATATTTTCCTTCACCGCAAAGCTCGTGGTAAATTTCAAATGTAATTCCGCACATGAATTTCGAAAAACTCAGAGGTGCGAGCCGGGGTTCGAACCCACGACCCTCTGCTTGAGAGGCGATAGGTCAAACCACTAGGCCACCACGGCGGTCCCGACTGTTGAACTTTAAATTAACTACTTAACAGAGTTCTAAATAGACCACTAGACTATAGACTTATTTTCTTCTTTTTCGTTTTTTTAATACAATTTTTTATGCTGGCTGAACTTCATCCTCGTCCAAGCCAATTTCAAGTCCTTCAACTGTTAAGTAAGTAATGGCATGCATCGACTTGAAATACGTACGCAAATGCAGTTCGAATAACAATGCAAACTAATTACAGTCAACAAAAAGTAACCGCAGCAAAAAAATATTGTAGGTATCAAAAAAGATTTTGCTGACGAAATCTTCTTTTTTTTCAGGTTCTCGGTCCAGAGAAATACGACAAGTCGTGCGACATATGGTCGCTGGGTGTCGTCATGTACATACTGCTGTGTGGATTCCCCCCCTTCTACTCCAACCACGGTCTCGCCATATCGCCCGGCATGAAAAAGGTAATTAATAAGTCGTTATCATATCAGCATAGCGTATATATATAGAGGGGGGCCGGGTGGGCCATGACCACCCCAGTATGGTCTAATGCCCACCCCAGGTTGTTGGGCTACCGATTCAAAATTCTATAATACTGATATCTTCACACAAAAATCTAGTACAGGCCTCCCCTAATAACCCTGCAGCTGCAGGACATTGGCGTCCCCCATCTCTTCAACGGATGGCCGCTGTGGCCGAAAAGTTCTGTAATGGAGACCGCGGATCGGCAAGCGCAGCGTAGGACGTCCACCAACGAGGTGGACGGATGATCTGGTTAAAGCCTGGAGTTGTACCCGCGGCTTTGACCAGAGGCCGTATTGTCTAACCTAACGCGCTGACTTTTGGATTAAAAAAATTGTAGTTAGATGTATTTAATAAAAAAACCGGCCAAGTGCGAGTCGGACTCGCGCACCAAGGGTCCCGTACAAATATTTTTATTATAACGCAATCAAAAGACAGCCGTTTATGCTGCAAATTTTCGACACTTGCAATAGGGAATCAAAACCTACAGGGTACTTCGGGCCTAGTTCGTGGGAGCTTCTAACACACCACTGAAGCACAGAATATATAATAGTACTGACGTACAGAATGGCCACGCTCCGCCCCGCACCGGTTCGAGTTACCCCACCCCTCAAGCGCAGATTGCAGGAAAACCGCAGGAAAGCAGTCGGGCGCGCAACGCGATGTATGTCGGTCGCACCGTCGCACGGCACTAAGTTCGGGAGCAATAATTTTGCGAACGAAATGGTGATATACTGTGCATTGTATGGGTGTTTGTCAACAGCCAAAGATAAGAAAAGGAGTTTTTTTTCGATTTCCTAATGTAAATAATAATGCTTTCTAAAAGTATCGCGATTAATACATGAAATAACTAATTATTTAGGTACCGAATAATTCGTTCAAGTTTGTAGTCATATATTTATTGTAATTTAAAATAATAATGCTTAAATACATAGACAGACACATTTTAAGTAGGTTTAAATAAAAATATATGATTAACGATTACATTTATTTACACATCTAAGCCATACCTACATACCCTATAGTACTAGGGTTTTGCGATAGTCAGCCCTGTGTGTCTTACGCACACATTGACGCGTGTACAGACGTCGTCGTGCCTATGTAGATTCAAGAACGCGTATTTTGTATGGCGTGGCCGCCCTGTGACTGAAGTCTCATTTGTGTGCACGTTCCATCACAATATTTTCCTTCACCGTAAAACTCGTGATAAATTCCACAGAAAATTTTCGAAAATCAAGAGCGAGGCCGGGCTTGAACCCACAACCCTCTGCTTATCAGTCCATAGGTAAAACCGCTAGGCCACTTGTATACATAACCTTTCTTTTTTCAGCGCATCCGATTAGGCCAGTACGACTTTCCTGAACCTGAATGGTCGAATGTCTCTTCCGAAGCAAAGAACCTCATCAAAGGAATGCTCTGTGTTGACAGTGGCCAACGTCTTAGCATACACCAGGTATGTTATATTGTTTCGCAGAAAACATTTCATGTAAAGGTTGACCAGAATTGGGATGCACCAAAAAAAATAACCTATAGTTTTTATTTTATTTTTGGAAAGAATAGGATATTTTAAGATACCATTTTTCATTGATTTTGAATTTGGATGAGTATTTCATTTTTTATATTTTTTTTACGAAATACGCTGTATGACGTCACAGTGACAGCCACGTGCCATTGCCTAGAAAAATTCAGGTCGTACATAACATAATCTGTGGCATTACAATTTGACAATAATTCAAGCACGGCTTAGGGTCCTAAATGAACTGTGGCAAATAGATAGATATAGATAGAAAAAGTTTATTTCTGCTAAGAGTTACATTTTTAATTTACATTTGTTGTGCCAAACTACAGAGCAGTTTGTCGGCACTTTAGCTCTTGGTTTATAAAGTTACAAAACACAAGTAACGCTTAACATAGGATAATTAGTATTAAGACTTGCTATGGTTAGTGTTATGTTATGACTTAAGACTATAAAAAGATTTTTTTGTTTTTGTTTTTATACTATTAGAAAAACCAGACATTTTGAATTACAAGCTATGCTAAGATAGTTTTATTTATCTCTCTTCTTTTAGCTTCGATTATTCCTGTTTTTTTAATGGTTTGTTTATATAATTCAGTTTATCACATTTTTGCAATCTGATTTCTGAAAACGCTTCACAAAACCTATTTCTCCAAATGGTTTTCGATTTATTATATGTTGTCAAAAAATGGGACATCCCAATTATAAAAACCTCGCCATATTGCGGAAAACGAATGGAACTAATTTCTTGCACTGGTATCACTAAATTCAAATGTCATCTGTCTATTGCTGTCAAAGTTTAATGTTGTTTACGCGTCGTATTTTAAAGTGTTATTTTGTGTTTTTGTGCGTTATATATAATGTCGAAGATTAACCGAAGCCTTGAAAGAAAAATAATTCACAATATATAAAAGTATTTGTCATAGAATAAGTCTGAGGGATTACAAAATATTCCTTAAAATAACATCACCGTCACTGACACCGTTGTCAATATGACTGGTAGTAAGTGTAAATAATGTTGCAATATAAAACGTAGAAGTGCTGCCCTCGCGTCAGGTCTTTTATATTCGTGGTCAGCCTTTAATATTTGGGTCAATCAACTTCTTAGTGTAGGTTTTGCCAATGGTAACGATTCCTAAGTTACTTATTAAAAGTATCATTTTATTGGGTTCATTTTTAATACAACCTTTTTTTGCTGACTGTACATTTTGTTGACTGTACTTGCATTGTCATCCATACTATATTTCCGTACCAACTTTCAAGTGAAGGCGTCAGTCTTATGGAGACGATCTTGGCCATAACTCCAGGATGTTTGCAGGTGGTAGGACCTTGTTGCAAGGTCCGCCCGGTATTGCTACACCATCTTGCCTCGCTAATCCTGCCGTGAAGCAGCAGTGCTTGCACTGTTGTTGGTTTCGGCGTTGGAGAGTAAGACAGCCGGGTGAAATTACTTGCACGTGAGTATCCATCTTAGACCTCTAGGTTGGCAACGCGTCTGCAATACCCCTGGTATGTTTGCAGATGTTTATGGGCGGTGGTGATCTCTTACCATCAGGAGACCCACTTGCTCGTTTGCCATCCAGTCGAATAAAAAAAAAAAAAAAAAAGGATGTCACTTCCATATTATTGTATTGTCACCAGAGTTACACAAGTATGCCAAATTTCAAGTCAATCTGACTCTAATCTGACCACAGAAAATGGGTCAAATTTAACTTGCAAGATTTGACTC
>NC_133499.1:5493658-5545678 GCF_025370935.1 Choristoneura fumiferana
TTTGGAAATTTTCACAAGGAATGTAGGAAATTTTAATTTAAGAAACGTAAAGTTTCAATCCCCGTACAAAATTGTGAGAAGTTGCAATTTTGGAAAGTTTCCTTTGGCACATCAGTATTAACGACTGATCAAACAACTGGTCTAAGCAGCAAGTGGTGTAAGAAACAACTGAGGCCGTATTTTGCCTAACATTTCTGGCGGTCGCGATCGCAATCAAATGACAGATTTCGCATACAAAATCTGTCATTAATAATAAATAATAATAATCTGTTTATTTCTTAGAATATGGTACAAAAGATGGTCGAATTACATTAAGTGCGTCATATTCTGCCTCATCGGCGTAGAAATGTTAGAAATACAATTTTATATTCGTTAAATTAAATTAAATTATCCAATTATTGGAGCAAAAATTAGCTAAGGTTAATTTACAATTACAATATTATACAATCTTATAGAATATATTAGTTTAATAATAATTCAGGAACTCATTAATTGAATAGAAACACATGGCAAGCAACCAATTAAACAATTTCTTCTGAAATTTATATGCATCTAGTGATTTTATGTCATTTGGAATCTTATTATATATTTAATAGACATTATATATACATTTTTACCATATATTTTTTTTGTCTGGGAACATACAGTTTTTTTGGATATCTTCCATTTGTTTTTTTACGAACGGTATCATATAAAGGAACCGATCAGGGTGTTTCCTGACAAACTTAGCTACTTCATATATGTATAAGCAGGGTAAGGGAAGAATTTTTAGCTCCTTGAATATTGGTCTGCAGTGAGCTAAATAGTGAGCGCCACATACAGCTCGGAAACGTAAGGCAATACGGCCTCAGGTCTAAGTGCATCCAAGAGGAACGCTTCAGCCACAAGTAGAAACCAGCTCTAAGGGGAGACCTTTCTTCATTGATGATGAATAAAAAAAAATTTTTTTTTTCAGGTCCAAATAAAGGCACTGGAACAGAGCAACAACTCGTTACTTAACAAGCGGCGGAATAAAGTAGGCGCTTAAAATACTTAATTCTAGCATTTAATTAATCAAATTATATACTTCTAAAGTTTGTTGCGTCAATTAGCTTGTCTATACAGGGTGGAAAGTTGAGATGGGGCAGCAGTACTGGGTTAAGACACTAACTTTAGTTGAAATGTTCAGTTTTTAGTTGCCTACATACTGTTTAATTTTCTTTAAGCATAAAGGATTCATATTCGTAAAAAAACAACATGCGAAAGTTTCACTTTGCAAATTAGTAGGTACCCTACGAACTGTATGGAAAAAGTTTTCTTTGATTTGTGTTGTGGGTGTTCTAGTACTCTAACCTTAGTTGGTCTCAAAGAGTGTTTTAATCTATGATAGAAAAGGGACCGATTGGCATTTAAAAAAAAACGAATCTGTCGATTTTCTCGCTGACTATACATTTTATCAAAAATCTGTGAATGACGATTGTCATCACTCAAAAAGTTAGTAAAGGTCTCCTAAGAGCATTTTCGCGTAGCAGCAAGGGATCTAGTAGCTGCCCTTGCTGCCCCATCTCAACTTTCCACCCTGTATATCTCGAGCCTCTTTCTTTCATCTTTATACGTATTGATTTATCTAAATTATCTGAAAAAAAAAGTTATTCTCAGAGACGTCGATTTACTAATCGCTCTTTAAAGACATTTTCATGTTTTTATTTTTACAGTTGACTGTGAGTGCGATAGTTAACTTTTCTGTTTTTTTTGACGCATTCATTAGCGACTGTTAACCCTAAAGTTTCCTTAAATGCCGCGAACGCCTATATACGTTCAAATACTTGACAAATTATAAACCTAAAACTTCAAGTACCGCAAAACGTCTATATGCGTTTAAATGTTTGACAAATTTTGGGCGGAAAATACGAAAACGCATATAGGCGTTATCAATGCTAATATTAAAGGGAACTGCTGTTTATGCTTGCTCTGAGCTTTGAATGTTCCTGTAAATGTAAAAGGAACGCGTACCTCGTACCTGTCGGTACTATTGTATACACAATTATGTTTAAGTACTTTGGCGTTTTAACCCTTTCAATATCAACGGTTAAGTTAAAGGCAATCTTATCTGTTGCCGCAGACGCATATGTGCGTTCGAATGCATGAAAAATTTAACGACCTAGCTATGTGCATAATCATTAAAAACGTATATTCGATACGGGTAGTGTTCAAAAAAATTGTTAATATCTATGACCGTAAGTTAAAAATAGTACCAAACATTCCGCTATGCGATAAACTATAAGGTATATACTTCATCGGCTGTCTTGTTCTCCATGCCACAGCACAGCAGCGTAAGCGTTGCTGCTTGGCCTAAAATTGACTAGTAAAATTGTAGCGATCTAGTCGCTAGACGAGTCTTACCACTCCCAAATGGGTCAATCAGCTTAAAAAAGCTGTTTTCTATCGCGAAACTCCAAAAACATCAGTATATGCTTGAAACTGTCATAAATTCTAATTTTTTGTGGATTTGTACGATATATTTGTACCATACAATCATACTTTTAATAAGTCATCGAGGAGACATTACCATGGCAACAAGCTACCTCCTTGACCGGACTACGGGAAAAAAAAATGTTATGAGATCCATTTATAACCAACGGATTTTCTTTTATCGGTAATTTAATTTAATTGCAACAATTGCATTGAGCCAAAGTCACAACAACGCACATATGCGTTCCCAGGACTGAATGCGTCACGTTGACGTTGAAAAGGTTAAAAATTACGCCAGCCTCCTATAGTATAAAATGCTAAAAAAATAATATTAGTTTATAGTAAAGGACATCACTTATAAGTATTAAGGATTGTTTTCGACTAAAAAAATATACACCACAAAAAATAATTACATTTTTGTTGAATGTATACTTTAATATACGACATAAAACAGTAGACAAATGAATGCATTCTTCGTAACTCAAATTATTGACGTAAAATTTTCTGTCAATTTCGCTAGATGGCGCCATTGGGTCATTGACGATATAGTCTTGCTTGAAATGAGGGCTAAAAGCAGGGTTCGAAATATCCAATATATATCAAAATTTTGATAAATTATATCCATTTTGCATGAAAGCCATATTATTATTTGTAAAAAAAAAATCGTTTCTGTACTTTGTCAATTACTTTCTTGGTAAAAAATAATAGAATAAACACAACAAAACTTACTCTTTCGTAACGACATTTTTCTCACACGACTGACGCCATTAACGCCGGCAGAAGTGTTGCCATTAATGGACTAGAACTTACTATTAGGAAGTATCTTTTAACTAATCCAACGCCATCTACATTTGGGAAGTAGAAATACAGTAACAAAGGCCAAAAAATACTTAACATCAAATCTTTAAACCATTTTTGTATCATCCCATCCCAGCCTATATACGTCCCACTGCTGGGCACAGGCCTCCTCTCAGAACAAGAGGGCTTGGGCCATAGTTCCCACGCGGGCCCAGTGCGGATTGGGAACTTCACACACACCATTGAATTGCTTCGCAGTTGTGCAGGTTTCTCACGATGTTTTCCTTCACCGCAAAGCTGTGTAAATTAAAATGTAATTCCGCATATGAATTTCGAAAAACTCAGAGGTGCGTGCCGGGGTTTGAACCCACGACCCTCTGCTTGAGAGGCGATAGGTCAAACCACTAGGCCACCACGGCTTTTATTTTTGTATAAATTATCCTAAAAAATCATCGTCGAATCCTGGCTATAAGACAGCCGAAATATCGCTAGATGGCAGTAGTATGACGGCTAATAATAAATGACCCAATGGCAAGCAAGACCGTAATGTCAAAAAACCACACGGTACTAACGCCATCTAGCGATACTCGCCTGTCTTTTAGCCCTCATTGGTACTAACCAATGCCATAGACGCAAACGTCAAACAAACTGGTGACACTATTTACCGGACGTACAATACCGACATTAAATTTCGTGTACACGCCCATAGAAACTCTTGTCAGTTTGACACCAGTTTGTATGGGCGTGTACACGAAATATCGGGCCGGTATTTCCATGTCGGTATTGTCCGTGCCGGTAAATAGTGTCACCCAAACAGACCACACGATACTAACGCCATCTAGCTATATTTCCCATGTCAGGAAACCTTCATTTTGTTATTTTTTTTGTCCGGATTCTACAGTTTTATGTCACGCCTGCATTTTTGTTCCAAATATAAGTTCTAAGAATACAATCGTTTAGTTCTGATTTTTGAATTCACTGACCAAAAATATATGTTTTTTTAATATGTAATCAGAATGGACAAGGAATTTCCTTTTTCCACTTGTCTCTGATTCTCTTATCTGTCAAATTGGCTTAATTAAATCCAGAGTTGCCGAACTCCATAATTATTTACCCCAATATCGTGCTCAATTACTGTAAATCGAAGTTCGTATCATGCCGTCCCTCTCGCTCTCGTTTTAAATAATATAAGCGTCAACGGGACGGCGAGACGAAGTACGACTTCGTAGTAAAGTGCCTGAGTTATAAAGGATTGGAATTCTAGATTAGACAGAGAAAGACATATTTGCTTGTGACGTGATTTTGGTCAGGGCTAGACTAAGAATATAATGCGTATCTCACTTTAAACATATTTAAAACATATATCCGTATATACATGTTAACATACATCAGTCAGTCAGTCGATAAAAAAATCGAACTACCAAAGTCGAACATTTAGTTCATATCAAATAATTTCAATTAAAAATATTAATCCCACTTTTGGGCTCAGGCCTCTTCTCAGAACGAGAGGGCTTGGCCGCTTGGGCCATAGTTTCCACGCGGGCCAACGGATTGGGAACTTCAAACACCGAATCTCTTCGTAGGTCACTGCAGGTTTCGTCACGATATTTCCCTTCACCGTAAAGCTTGCCTCATTCAAAACTATACTATAACCTTACTTATAGAAAAGTCGAAGAACCGACATTGTCATTTCGAAATTTACGAAGTTTACGAAGGTTGTTGAAAAAAAAAACAATGCGCTTTACAAGACGGATATATATATTATCAGGGGTCGGACAAAAAGTGCCGATGACGTCAAACCACTTATAGGATGATTTCAAATAGTATTTTTGTCACATCATATATCAACCTCATTATTAAACGATATGAAATTTATTTTTCACACCTCTCCTTCAGAAAAGTAACTTTTCCTCCCTGACGAGAGGGAGCAAAGTGCAACTTTTCTGTTCAAGGCTTTTCTAAGTGTTTTATTGAAAATGCAATTTTTTAAGTTGATAATTGGAAAGCCACGTCATTTTCTATGCTGGTTATTCTTTATTAATATTTAGAATTTATTTTTTTCAAGTTTCTTAATGCTCGGTGTGAAAAGTTGTATGAGCCACTCGGGAGCAAAATTATTTTCATCTTGGGCGTTAACACTTGAATCCCTCATTACGCTCAGGATTCTACTTTATTGTAGAATCCTTCGCTACATTCTGGATTCAATGTACGCCCTCGCCGTAAATACACAATTTTGCTCCCTTGTGACACAAATAACTATTATTCACTGAATTTAATTGATTTATTTTCCAATGTATTCAAACATGTGTACTGATGTTATCCACTTCAATATACCTACATATATCCTTTCTTATAATATTTAAGGCGCTGGCTTCTTGTCTCATCTCGTAGCCAGATTTGGTAGCTGGTTACGAAATGAGAATACTGATTTCCCATCTTGTATCTAGCTACCAAATAACGCTTTTCCCATCTAGTAGGCAAATTTGGTAGCTGATTACGAAATGTTAATTGTTCTTTCTAATCGGGAACATTTTTCCCATTTCAAAACTAGCTTCCAAATCCGGCTTCGAGATGGGACTACAATTGTATACATATAGAGTACCTAACATATTTCATTATGAACCGACTCCTTTTTCTTTCCCGCATATTTGAATGAAGCATTTTTTTTATATCTATAGTCGAATATTGCTTCGTATTCGTAAGTTGTAAGTTCGGTGTGTCTTTTTATTTTTAACTAGCTTATGCCCGCGACTACGTCTGCGCGGATCTAGGTTATCGCGCGGTGGCGCCCTCTACCGGAATAAAAGGTATCCTATGTTGATCCTTGGGGTTCAAACTACCTATGTACCAAATTTCATCAAAATCGGTTCAGTGGTTTCGACGTGAAAGGGTAACAGACAGACAGACAGACAGACAGACAGAGTTACTTTCGCATTTATAATATTAGTAGGGGATTTTGCCGTCCAATCGAGAGAGACGTAGGTAATATTATTCTATAATAGAAGAATTGTTAAATGTTTAATGGTATTTGTGGAATTTAGAACAAGAACCGACGAGATGGTTTAAAAAAAGTGAAAAGTATATTTTTCAAAGTAGTTAATGAACTGGAAAGGTGAAATAATGATAAAAATTTATCAATTGCTACTTAAATATAAAAAAGTATATAGAAAACTAAACAACTTCAATATGTCGTTTATTTTATTGGGACAAAAATGATCGATTTATTTAATTTATTAATTTAGTTTTTTTAATAACTAAATGTAGTCACAAATCTATAACTTGTATATAAACATCACATTGCCATTTTGTAAGCTTAATTAAGTACTTATATAATATGTTTGTCTACATGTGCATATGAACCCTCTACAGTCTTGGCTAGTGTCTTGAATAAAAAAAATGTTATTATATTGAGTCCACCGCTTTGTCAATGAAACGATAACCAAACCAACAAAAAGTTGAAAACCCCCGACTTTTCCATTTCAAAGTTCAATATCTCAAACCATCGCTAGAAAACCTGCTTTCAAATAAAAAAAAACGATCAAGTTTGCTGTATGGGAGCCCCCTTAAATATTTATTTTATTCTGTTTTTAAAGAGGGTGTTATAAGTTTGACCGCTATGTGTGTCTGTCTGTCTGTCTGTGGCACCGTAGCTCTTAAACGGGTGGACCGATTTGAATGCGGTTTTTTTATTTGAAAGCAGGTTTTCTAGCGATAGTTCTTAGACATGTTTTATCAAAATCGATGCTGCCGTTTTTGAGATTTTGAACTTTGAAGTGACAAAGTCGGGGGTTTTCCAACTTTTTGTTGGTTAGGTTAATTGCTTGATATAATAACGGCAATAACGCTTCAAATATTTACAGAATCTTTAGTTGTATAATCAATTTAAAAATAAATAATTAAATTAAAATAAAATAAATATTCCAATATTCCATATACAACAAACTTATTTTTGTTGCCGTTTTTTTGCTAATGTCTAATGTTGTATAGATAATGCTACGGAACCTTTCATGTGCGAGTCCGACTCGCTCTTGGCCGGTTTTTGTTTAAATGTCAATCTAACTAATGGACTAAAGTCACTAGCCTTATACTTAGGTCCTTTACCTACAGGTAAATACAATTAAAATTGCCTTCTCAAAATATCAATCAAATTTAAATTTAAGTGAAATTAGACATGTCTAATAAATGTGATGTGTTAAAGATTTTTGTGGTGCAACTTAACTGTCAATCGTGGCCCTTTATAAGCAACTTTGCCATATTGTTAAAATGTTACTAAATGAAATTTGCCAGAAAAATGTTTTATTACCACTCCATCTTTGGACGGGTGTGCTAATGAAGAAAATGAGACCGAATCTTCCTTTTACGGTAGGAACTTTTCTTACTAAATCTCTTAACTCTTTCCACTAAACAAACAAATCTTTTTTCGGTTTTAACAGATGCCTAAAATAAAAAGACTGAACAACTGTCGATTTTTTAAGCTATCTGTCTGTAGTATCCCAGTCACTTTTTAAAGCCAGTTTTTTTACCCATTTTTTATAAATTAACGTTAAAAAATTCTAACTCGTTCTTTTATACAAACTTCCTCTTGACAATTTTTGCAAAAAAAAAATACAATGAGCCTAAAGGGCAATCGTTCTGAAGTGATCCGCTTTACATTGAGTCTACGGGCAAAGTTGCTTACACTAGGCAAAGTTACCACATTTGGCGGTAATCAAATAGTAGTAATAGACAGTATGCCATTTGTGCCCGATCCGTTGCATACATAGTGTTATGTAAATGTATGGAATATTGTATTAACACGACGGATGTTAGTATGTAAGTGTTTAATGTAATTAGTTGTAACCGACTTAATTATTGTAAGCAGAGTGATTATAAATAATACAAATATAGAATAACTATATCCTTTTATTTTAAAGTCTCCTTTTTTAATAATCATCATCATCATCATCTAATGATAGTTCTCCTGAGAATGAGAGCGCTTGGATTTTACGGACTCACTTCGGACTGGTAACTGCTGTATTAGATACTTAAGTCATCATCATCACCATCATCTCAGCCTATATAAAGTCTCACTGTTGTGCACAGGCTTCCTCAGCATGAGAGGACTTCAGTTGTAGTTCCCACGCGGGCTCAATGCAGTTTGGGAACTTCACATAAAACATTGAAATACCCTTCGCAAGTTCGTTCATGCTCGCAATGTTTTCCTTCACCGTAAAGCTCATGGTGTAATTTCGAAAAACTCAGAAGTGCGAGCCGGGGTTCGAACCCACGATCCTCCACCAGCCACCTGAAGATGAAACCTTGTTTAACCTTTTCGCCCCCACGTCAAATACAAAAGACATCACCCATACGCCAGGCTTCTATATTGCAATGCCTAAAATTGAACCTTAACACAATTGAACGAAGGTTGCTTTTGCATTGAAGTAATGGACGTTATAATATAGGTCGTTAGCGTGGAACCTGCGGTGTCATACGGCGGAACCATAGTCGTTGGCGTCGCAAAGGTTAAATATCAAAACTCATATAAATTCTTACATATTTATTGCACATTCAATAAATTACAAATTCACAAATATAAACACACAGTGGAAGAACATGTATTACACAAATGCACCTTTACGTATTGCATATCTTATTTCCTTAACACTAGTCTAGACCATTGAAAAATGGTCTGATTCAGTAAAAATGCTGTTAATCTTGAGCATTCTAGCGAATGTTACATTACTACGAAATTCGAAAATCGAAGTTAGTATCGTACCGTCCCTCTCACTCTAGTATTAAATAATATAAGTGTCAAGCGGCAAGATACGAGCGAGCATTCTAGCGAACGTTGAAGCGTTCAAGCTTTTTGCCGAGGGGCAAGGGCGTCGCCAGCCGGTGGCCCATGAGGGGGCAAGTTGATATGGAGAATGGAAAGTATGAATTGTAGGTAAAGTCGAGAGGACATGAAGCTTTTCACTTGTAGCCTTACATCTACGGCGCTTGTAATAACTTTGGTTTGGTTGCTTTACATTTGGCAACTTTTTTAGAATCTCTAGGGAGGTCGGCTGTTTTTTATTTGAAATCAGCTTTTCTAGCGATGGTTCTTAGACATGTTTCATCATCAATCGGTTCAGCCTTTTTTGAGATATTGAACTTTGAATCGGGGTCGAAGGGAAGTCGGGGGTTCAACTTTTTGTCGGTTAGGTTATTAAAGATCCCAAAGATGTACCGCCCCGGAAACACTGTTTTCCGGCTCATGATGATTCCTAATGATCAGATTCAAGTAGTGGCCCTGTCTAGTTGGGCCAGCTGATGCGCTAGCCTCTCCTCTCGGGCCCGCCTGGCTTGCCCCAAGGCGCGCTTCTCAGCGAACTTGGATATAAAAGTCTCCACTGGTACGTTTCCTGTAAAAAGAAACACTTATGGTCTGCCCAAACCTATCGACGTGGAATTGGCTTTAGCCGATCAAAAAACTGTTTATGTCCATATAAGAGCGAAAAGCTCGGAACCGACTTTTACCGACGCGAAGACGTCTTTTTCGCTCTTATTGCGTGGACAGAAAGCGTTTTTTGGTCGGCTTTATTTTTCAAAACGACTATACTTGGTTTGGACGGGTATTTAGCAAAATAACAAAGCAACGTCAATTGATGTCTGAAGTATTGAAATTCCCTCATTAAACTATCTAAACATTTACGTTTCTGTATTGAAATACACTACTCAAGAATGGTACGTGAAGCAGTTGAAATAAAAAACCGGCCAAGAGCGTGTCGGAAACGCCCAAAATAGGGCTCCGTAGCCATTACGAAAACATTAAGTAATATTTTTCTAATGATTTCGTATTTTATACGGAATCTTCCAAGTTTAGGTATATTTTATACCTTAGGCTACTATTTACTCTTCAACTACAAATAATTCTCTAGCAAACTTAGCCGTTATAGTTTTCCTTGAAAGTTTGATATACTTACTACCATCTTGAATTTTTTCAAATTTTTCCACCCACCGGTTTAGATTTTCCGTAGCCAAAATGGCAAAAACGGAACCCTTATAGTTTCGCCATGTCTGTCTGTCTGTCTGTCCGTCCGTCCGTCCGCGGCTTTGCTCAGGGACTATCAATGCTAGAAAGCTGTGATTTTTCACGGATATATATGAAAACTATGCCGACAAAATGATACAATAAAAAATTAAAAAAATTTTTTTTTAGAGTACCTCCTATAGACGTAAAGTGGGGGTGTTTTTTTATTCTCATCCTACCCTATAGTGTGGTATATCGTTGGATATGTCTTTTAAAACCATTAGGGAGTTGCTAAGACGATTTTTTGATTCAGTGATTTGTTTGCGAAATATTCAACTTTAAAGTGCAAACTCTAAAATCTAAACAGGAGGGTGGACAAATTAAAAAAAAATCAGGATGATAGAAAGTATATCAAACTTTCAAGGAAAACTATAACGGTTAAGTTTGCTTGATAATTATTAGTAGTTTAAAAGTAAATAGCAGCCTAAGGTATAAAATAAGAAATCATTACAAAAATATTACTTAATTTTTTCGTAATGGCTACGGAACCCTATTTTGGGCGTGTCCGACACGCTCTTGGCCGGTTTTTCTTGTTACTAAAATCGATGACTTGGTGCCTAAGAACTGATCTTCGTAAATGTCTTACAGTTTCAGACTTCCCTATACTGATTGATATGAATTACACCTGTATTATTCACACCGACCGAATCTAAGCCAATGCTGCTCACCTAATAGGAACTGCTCGGCTATTGCCTCCGCGTCTTCATCGGCCTTCAGCGCAGCTCCCTTGAGGGACTCCCTGATCCTGTGGGGGTCGTAGCTTTCGGACAGCTTCTGGTGCCTGCCGATGCAACCACAATATACAAGGTATTAATTAAAAGCTTTTATTTAGTTTCACCTGTCCCGTTGTCTGTCTGTCTGTAATCAAATCTTGCAAGTTAAATTCGACCAACTTCCAGTAGTTGGATTGACTTGAAATTTGGTATACTTATGTAAATTGCGTGACAATACAATAATGTGGTAGTGACATCCTGGTGCTCCGGCCAGGATCGTCTCCGCAGGACGGAACTCTTCAAGGGTTAATAGCAACGACTTGAAAATTGGTATGCAAATGTAGTTTAGTCGACAGTACAGTCAGCAAAAAAAAGCTTGTATTAACAATGAAATTTTTACCAATTACTTATTTTCCTGCTATGTTTTTTTACTAAAGTTTATTTTCAAATATGTATGTCTAAGAACCATCGCTACAAAACCTGCTTTCAAATAAAAAAACCGCATTCAAATCAGTTTATGAGCTACGGTGCCACAGACAGACACACAGACACACATAGCTGTCAAACTTATAACATCCCTCTTTTTCGTGTCTGTGAGCAGTGTGCGTCGCTCGAGCGCACTTTGTATGTAGATTGATTTCTGTAACTTATCTGTTTTGTGATTATATAAACTATAAAGTAACACAATAAACTAACCTTCTATGTAGCTCCTCATAGTTCATTTTCATCTGCACTATCGTTGATATCCGGTCAATGACATCCGTCTTGAGATCATCCAGGCTCTGCTGCTTGGCGATATTGTCCTGGGCTATCCTCTCTATGTTCAGCATCAGCTCTTCCGTCTCCAAGTCCAGTTCCAGGAGCTGCGGAGATGACTCTAGGAGCTTATCCTGGAAATAAGTTTGTGGCTGTTGAGTCAATCAACTTTTCAACATGTTATTCTGAAGTAGCGTTGGGCTGGCCACGTCTGTCGCAGGACCGATGAATGGTGAAGCAGACGAGTCCTCGAATGGAGACCGCGGACGGGAAAACAGTGTAGGGCGTCCTGAGGCACGGTCGGACGACCTTAAGAGGGTTGCTGGCGGCGGATGGATGCGAGGGGCTGAAGACAGAGTGTTGTGGCGCTCCATGGAAGAGGCCTATGTCCAGCAGTGGACTGCTGTAGGCTGATGATGATGGATGATGATGATTCTGTCCCGTAACTCGCATTCTTAGGAGATGAGCCATGAAGGAATTGCCTTTAAACTGTCACAACTCCTGACTTTTAGTTAATTTGTATTTGTACCCCATAAAATTACACTTTTAACTAGCTTTGGCCCGCGGCTTCGCCCGCGTGGAATTCGGTTATCGCCCTTTCGGGATAAAAAGTAGCCTATGTCACTACAGCCAAAGCCCATAAACTATCTCTATGCCAAAAATCACGTCGATCCGTCTCTCCGTTTCGACGTGAAAGACGGACAAACATACAAAGACACACACTTTCGCATTTATAATATTAGTATGGATAAGTGACTCAGGAGACGTAACCATCGCTACAAGCTACACTAAAAAGTTGATTAAACCATTTGCCATTTAGGTTACATTTTTATTCTGCCTTAATACAATACCTTGAGCCTTGGGGGAGGCCTATAGTGAGTGAAGAGAGAGCTAGTGTTGCCACTCATAATTAGGGATTGGCCGAATATTCGTTGTATATTCGGCAGGTTTACCCTGGTGTTGCAGATGTTTATGGGCGGTGGTGATCTCTTACCATCAGCAGACCCACTTGCTTGTTTGCCATCCAGTCGAATAAACAAAAAATATATATATTCGTATTCGGCCGTATAATCGGCTAAATCACCGAATGTTCGGCCAAGTGGTCCTCTTCTTTTTACTGTATTAAGCCATGTATGAGATGCCTACATTAAACAATGTGTTATTTTTATGAGGAACAATGAGGCTTTATGTTTTTGTTGACACTGTAGCTTTATTTCCAATTACAGCAGATAAAAAAAGATGGTTATTAATTAATTAATTAAATATAAGTACCTATGTAGCTATTTTGAGATTGTGACAGTGATTTTTATAATAAAATAATATGTTAATACAATCGCAATGAGGTCTGTATAGTGAGAAATAGTATATCATATTTCTAGTTTTAATATTATTAATATTCGGTTCAGTAATTTTTTTACGGAATATTCGTATTCGGTTAAACCCATGTTCGGTCCATCTCTAATATACATTACATTTTTATTCTTTATTAATACAATACCTAGAGCTTTGGGGGAGGCCCATGTCCAGCCCGGCAGTGTATGTCTTTTGGCTGACATGATGAATACAATACCTGTAAGTCAGTATTTTCCAGGATCTCATGCAGCTCATCAGCGGTCAGCTCACCAAGTTCCGGGAACATGAGCATCTGACTGCTGACACGGGATGACGGACTGCCCTGATATAACAAATAAAAAACTTTTTTGTACATTTTTTTTTTAATCGACTGGATGGAAAACGAGCAAGTGGGTCTCCTGATGGTAAGAGATCACAACCGCCCATAAACATGTGCAACACCAGGGGTATTGCAGATGCGTTGCCAACCTAGAGGCCTAAGATGGGTGATATATATACTACTGCTCTATGGTTTTGACATTGTCATTGTTGCTTATTGCTTAACAAAAGCTTAACAAGCTTAACAATAAAATTATATTTATTCTGAGATGGTAATATATTTCATTGGCGACGAGGATTAATTCAAATAATTAAAAAATGAACACGGAACAGTTCCAAGAATTTCTGCAAGTACAACAACAGCAACAACAACAAATAGCAGATATTCTAAAACAACTGCGACTGCGATGGACAGACAAAGAGAATACAGCGTTTGAAAATGCAAAAAATCTCATTAGTAAATCAAAACCACTTGTAGCTTTTGATGAGAAGCGGCCGTTGTTCTTAGCATGTGACGCTTCAGAAAAGGGTGTAGGTGCCGTATTATTTCATAAAGCAAATGACCAAATTCAACCGATAGTTTTTGCATCAAGAAAACTGAGATCAGCGGAAACTAAATATTCAGTTATTGACCGAGAAGCTTTAGCAATATTTTTTGGCATCCAAAAGTTTGACCAATACTTACGTGGCACAAAATTCACACTAGTCACTGACCACAAACCCTTGATTCACCTTTTAGGCCCGCAACGCAATTTACCGAAACTTGTTAATAATCGATTGATACGGTGGGCTTTGATCATTGGTAGCTATGACTATGACATCGTTTTCACAAAAGGACACCTTAATTTTATGGCTGACTACCTTTCCCGGATGCCCAACCCTGATGAGAGACCTTCCCGTGCAGAATTAACAGTACACAAAATAGTTTCTCAACAACAACATGACAGTGTCTCAGATATAGCGTTGACAGAAGAAGTAATACGGAATGCGTCAAGAAATGATCCGATTTTCAAACAAATAGCGGAGAATATTAAGACAGGTTGGCGGGAACATTCTTATGCAGACATCTTAAAACCTTATGCTCGGAAACGCATCGAATTATCCATCGAAAATAAGATTTTGATGTGGCAAGGTCGAATAATTATACCGAATACACTCAGGAAGGCTACTTTGAAATATCTGCATACAGGGCACCCTGGAACTTGCGCAATGAAAGCACTTGCACGTTTTTACGTATGGTGGCCATCAATTGACGATGATATTGAGGAGTACATTAAATACTGTCGTAAATGTCAAGACAACGCTTAGATAAAAAAATATTACTAGATACTTTATACTAAATTAACTTAGGCTAATTTTGCGGGCAATCAGCATAGTCCCCGCGGGATAGAGATAAACGAATTCTTCGCAGGTGAAGTCGCGGGCAACAGCTAGGTAGCGCATAATTATTTTTTACTTTTTAATTGTCTTTTCAAGCAGCGTTTTTTTCGGGCGTTTTTATTTTTATTTCTGCTGGCGTTTTTTAAGTCGGGGGTTTTTTAAATTTTAAATTTAAGTTTTTATTTCATGTTTTTTAAACTTTGATATAAGTATATCTTTTTAAACTGTACTAGTGTGTTGGTTATCCTGGCTGCAGCATCAGCTCATCTTGTTGCCACCATTGCATTGTATGTAGAATCAAATACTGATCAAAAGGAATCAAACACGACATATCTGCTATTATTTTTTCAAGAGTATACTGGTGTGCTGGATATCCTGGCTGTAGCATCAGCTCGTCGTGTTGCCACCACTGCATTGTATGTAGAATCAAATACTGATCAAAACGAATCCAAACACGACATATCTGCTATTATTTTTTCAAGAGTATACTGGTGTGCTGAATATCCTGGCTGCAGCATCAGCTCGTCGTGTTGCCACCACTGCATTGTATGTAGAATCAATTACTGATCAAAACGAATCCAAACACGACATATCTGCTATTATTTTTTCAAGAGTATACTGGTGTGCTGGATATCCTGGCTGTAGCATCAGCTCGTCGTGTTGCCACCACTGCATTGCATGTAGAATCAATTACTGATCAAAACGAATCCAAACACGACATATCTGCTATTATTTTTTCAAGGGTATACTGGTGTGCTGGTAACCTGGCTGTAGCATCAGCTCGTCGTGTTGAAACCACTGAATTGTATGTAGAATCAATTACTGATCAAAACGATTCCAAACACGACATATGTGCTATTATTTTTATAGAGTGTACTAGTGTGCTGGATATCCTGGCTGCAGCATCAGCTCATCGTGTTGCCACATTGCATTGTATGTAGAATCAAATACTGATCAAAAGGAATTAAACACGACATATCTGCTATTATTTTTTCAAGAGTATACTGGTGTGCTGAATATCCTGGCTGCAGCATCAGCTCGTCGTGTTGCCACCACTGGCATTGTATGTAGAATCAATTACTGATCAAAACGAATCCAAACACGACATATGTGCTATTATTTTTTATAGAGTGTACTATTGTGCTGGATATCCTGGCTGCAGCATCAGCTCATCCTGTTGCCACCATTAAATTGTTTGTAGAATCAAATACTGATCAAAACGAACCCAAACACGATATATCTGCTATAGTTTTATTAAGAGTGTACCTACTAGTGTTCTGGATATCCTGGCTGCAGCATCAGGCCGAGATTCCATAATCTTGCGTAGCTATATAGCATACATGGGTGCTTCAAATTATAGGTCCCAAATATGTTTGAAAGTAAAGTAAATATCCATTATGCGTCTAAGATTCCTACCGCAGCGAACAAAAGATCTGATGATCTTGAAACGGCTGAACCGATTTTGATAAATCATGTCTAAGATCCATCGCTAGAAAACCAGCTTTCAAATAAAAAAAACCGCATTCAAATCGGTCCACCCGTTTAAGAGCTACGGTGCCACAGACAGACACACAGACACACAGACACACAGACACACAGACACACAGACACACAGACATACAGACACACAGACACACAGACACACAGACACACATAGCGGTCAAACTTATAACACCCCTCTTTTTCGTCGGGGGTTAAAAACCGGCCAAACAACACTGAACTGCCTGTATTCTCCTGGTCCGTTCCTGACAACCCATGGGAAAGACTTCACATTGATTTCGCGGGACCGTTTGAAGGCAAATATTGGTTGATTCTAGCGGATGCACTCTCAAAATGGATCGAAATTAAACCCATGAACCAAATTACCACAAGCAAACTATGTGAAGAACTAGATTCTATATTTACAACCTTTGGCTTCCCACAACTTTTGATATCTGACAACGGAACACAGTTCACTTCGCAAGAATTTCAAAATTATTGCAAGGACAAGGGCATCCTACACATCAAATCATCTCCATATGACCCGAGGACTAATGGCTTAGCAGAACGCTTGGTAAGGACGTTTAAAACCAGAATGTCATCAAGTGCGAGCGATGGCATGACCCTGAGAAGGCGTCTAGAAAAATTTCTATTTTCCTACCGTATAACACCTCACAGCATCACGGGAAAAGCCCAGGTGAAATGATGTTTGGACGTCGATTGCACTGTGCCCTGGACAACGCCCGTCCTAACCCGAAAAGAGCTCTACAATACAAGCAGATACAAGTCAACATTGAGTCTGAAAAACAAATTCCAAATTTTAAAGCAGGTGACAGCGTATTTGTTCGCGCCCGAGACGGGTCCCGATGGGAACCAGCTACCATAGCAAGACGTACACACAGATATTCATACGCTGTCAATACTTCTGACGGTGTGCAGAGGAGGTATCATGCTGATCACGTGCGTTCCCGTCTAGCCGACCAATCAGTCCAGCTTCACCTGTTAACGATATTCCTGCATCACCTTCGTCAGCACCTGATATAAATCCACTAGTACTTCCGTCGACATCTCGTACCCTTCGTTTTCCTTCATCCACACCTACGCCTCATCCATTATCATTTTCCACGCCTGTCAGACATCAGTCACCATCAACTACACTTACCAATCGGCCAGAATCACCTCTCCCAACACCTCTACTTACTCAACCATCAATTTGGTCGTCCTGTCAGACTACTCAAGATCCACCTATTGTAAGCCCAAATGTGATGGACCGCGTTGCCCAAATGGTTCCATTATCATCGGGTCCACAGAGTACAGCGAGAACTCCACGACAAGCCAGCGCTGAGACACCTTGTCTCCCATTGCCTACAGCCATTTTGCAAGGAGCACCAAGGCGCAGTGGCCGCACCGTCACGAAACCACGTCGGCTTATCGAAGAAATGTCGTAGCTTTTATGGATGTGGACGAATGATATATATACTACTGCTCTATGGTTTTGACATTGTCATTGTTGCTTATTGCTTAACAAAAGCTTAACAAGCTTAACAATAAAATTATATTTATTCTGAGATGGTAATATATTTCAATGGGATACCTCAAGTGCCAGTAATTTCACCGGCTGTCTTACTCTCCACGCCAAACCAAAACACAACAGTGCAAGCACTGCTGCTAGGAATCTTAGATGACTTAGGCGTTTGCCACTGCCACTGTTCAATCAAAAATAAAAAATCTAAATATTTAACAAAAGGGCAATTCTGCAAGTCACTTTTTTATACCACCAGCACTTTGGAAAGACTATTGTTGCCAAGAAGAATACACCGCAAGAAACTTAGCACAAAGTTTTTTTTTTTACACAAACCCTTTATGTACAACTTCAAAATTATGAAAGCTGCATAACAAAGTAAATTAACAATACAATTGTACCTAAAAATAAATATTATACAAAAAACCGGTCAAATGCGAGTTGGACTCGCGCATGAAGGGTTCCGTACCATCTATACAACATTCATTAGACATTAGCAAAAAACGGCAAAAAATCATGTTTGTTGCATCGAAGCCCCCCTTAAATACTTATTTTATACTATTTTTAGTATTTTGTTATTATAGCGGCCACAGTTATACATAATCTGTGAAAATTTCAACTGCCTATCACGGTTCATGAAATACAGCCTGGTGATAGACGGACAGACAGACACACAGCAAAGTCTTAGTAATAGGGTTTCCGTTTACCCTTTGGGTATGGAACCCTAAAAAGTATATATACAGTTGTGGTCATATAATTAAGAACGATTTTTTATAGAGAAGATTTTTTCAAACTGACAAGTGTTACTAACTGCATGTATATTTTTGTACTTCTCTCGGTATCGTAAAACAATTCCGTACTAGCGGTAAATTCATTTATACATATAATTGGCTAAAAAATAAATATATAAACTTTATACATTACATCTAAACCTAGTATTACTACTTACTGGCTGGTCATATAATTAAGAACGCTGAATAGTTTATTTTTTATTCAAATTTATATAGAGAACGGACGGCCACTTTGTGGTTTTAGGTTATTATTCGAATAATTTTGGCGCCATTTAGTGCCGTAAAAGTCTTAAAGGCGATTGCTTCATATAAAAACAATGGGGAAAAATTAAAGTTGTGATAAATCTACAAGAGAAGTAATACTAAAACTTCGCGACAAGAATTGGTCGTATAAACACATAGCCGATCATCTGCAATGTTCAAAAACTATGGTTTTCCACGCCATAAAGCATTTTGCCACGTATCAAACTACTTCAAATGTTCCGCGTGTACCTAGACAAAGAAAGTCATCTCGTCGAGATGATCGAAATATCGTTCGTTTGGCAAAACAAAATCCTTTTAAAGGGTCTAATACCGTCTAATGAGTTAAGAAAAAAATATTTTGGCGAAAACAACCCTTCAGCAATCTCGGCACGCATTATTCGAAGGCGTTTGGTAGAAGAAAAGATGCACGGAAGGATAGCAAGGAAGGTGCCTATGATGAAACGGTGTCATAGGCAAGCCCGGCTTGCATTTGCAAGAAGATATGAAAACTGGACAGTCAGACAGTGGAAAAACGTTCTTTTTTCTGACGAGACGAAAATAAATAGGGTATGTTCTGATGGCAAACGATATGTAAGACGGCTTCCAAATAAAGCATTCGACCCAAAGTACACAAAGTGACTTTAAAGCATGGCGGGAGAAATGTAAAAATTTGGGGATGTTTTCTGGACATGGTGTTGGACCTGTTAGGCTGATAGAAGGAACATGGATCAATTTCAATACAAAAACATACTGGAAGAAACAATGTTACCATATGCTGAAGGCGTGCTTCCGGTTATTTGGACATTCCAGCATGACAATGATCCCAAGCATACTGCACGTACCGTTAAGGAATTCCTCACATCGCAATCAGTTTCTGTCTTAGATTGGCCAGCCAACAGCCCCGATCTTAACTCAATAGAGCATCTTTGGTGCGAAGTCAAGAAAAAGGTTTCAAATCGACAGTGTGGCAATTTAAGAGAACTGTATGACGTATTCTTAGAAGAATGGAGCTCTATCTCTCTTGCGAAATGTCAAAAATTGATAGATTCAGTGCCTCGCCGGTGTAAGGCAGTAATAAAAAGCCGTGGACATGCTACTAACTATTAATTTTAGTTAAAATGTATTAAATTGCTTTTTTTTGTGTACAAACTTCACGTTAGTGTGATTTAGTTAATCTAAGTTTCAAATAAAAAAACTTTCGAGCAGTTCAATAAATCGTTCTTAATTATTTGTCCAGCTTCATTACTATTTTAATTTGTTACTAAAGAGAATAAAAACAAAATTTGTAAAAAAAATGTCAGCAATTTTATTATTTATCCTTAATCCCGTTTGCTCTATTCATGTGGCTATTTCATAACGTAACTAGTTACTTCTAAGAAGGAACCACGACTACACATGACATGATTTAGTTAAAAATAATCTGGAACTTCAAATCGTTCTTAATTACATGACCACCACTGTATGTGCCCTGTAGTTTGCCATGCTGGACAATATTGAATCCTACACTGCCCTCATAAGGCACTAGGCAGTAACACATATACACTCACATAGCTTTGAAACATTCTCTAACAGATAAACTAAGCAAATTGGCCATATCTTGGCTATAACATAATCAGACAGCCTAAGAACAATAATAAAATGCAAAATGTATTTTCTCTGTTTACTCAAAATGTCTAAAAATGAGATACTGCCATGCAATTGACTTACCTGGTTGGACTTATCATCGTCGCTACTAACAGCAACTGATCTCTGGAACTCTCTGATGATAGCATGGACCACTCTCCCTAAATCTGAATGCACAGTAAACTGTATAAGCCCAGGTGCACTAACAACATGATTTGAATTTTCAGCGACCCATGGATGAGAAATACAAGGATTTACCAGAATAACTGGCTTTTCATTAGGAAAGTCAGGGCTTAGTATCACGTTTAAACAAAAATTCTTGCCGTTTATGCTAAAATCTATTTTGTATTCCGTGTTTTCTTGTAGTTCCACAACATTGTCGTTGAAGATTTTTAAAGTATCTATCTGACGTTTTCTAACGTCCTGCTCGTTGTAATATTGCCGCGGTAGCATTATTATGTCTCTGATGCACTGGAAAAAGGATGACAAATTAAACATTACACGAATTTACGGTTCAAAATTTTAAAAGTGATATGTCACGAGAATTTGAACATTTAACACAGTGTTTCAATATTTTATCGTTGAAAACTAATGTGTTGACACTTACCAGGTTCTTTCTTATTCTCAAACAAAAGAAAAATACATCAAATGAAAGCAAATTTAAGTTTATTTATCTCACACATCCAAAAAAATCCAAATCACGGATCAATACAATAAAAACAATAGTGCTACGCTACTACGGACGGAATTCGAAAATCGAAGTTCGTATCGTACCGTCTCGCTGATGCTAATATTATTTCACACAAGAGTGAGAGAAACGGTACGATACGTACTTTGAACGTAGTAGCCCTGACGTGACGTTGACTTGACGTTGACATTATTCTTTTTTATATTTGCGAATATAGGAAAAGCATATAAATCTAAGCCATACAACCACTGAAATTAATTTTTTTCAAAGGTTTTTCACATGATTACATGAAAAAACGAAGTTTATAGGATCACTTATTATAACTAACGTATTCGTTTACTGTTTGATACCTGACGAATTTCTACAAAAAATTCAAAGCATAATATACTTACGGATCGTCTAGCAGGAAAAAGCTTGAGTGTCCATTTTTTGAAACTATCGGAATCGATTTCGTGGGAACTATGGCCCAAGCCCTTTGTTCTGAGAGGAGGTCTGTGCCCAGCAGAGGGATATATATAGGCTGGGATGGTATCGGAATCGATTGTGCTCTTGATTCTGAGTAGGAAAAGCTGGAAAAGCCATATTTTATCTAAAAGTGAAAAAAATATATATAAAGGGACATCTGTACGTGAAAATGCCGAAACAACAGTAAAAAAAAACTAAAACAAAACAACTAAAACTGAAATGAATGTAACGTAAATCTTTATTTCATTGGTTATGTAACCAGCACAGAGTAATTTTCTCACAAATTAAGTGGTTAGCACATTACTCTGGCAACACAAAGCAGAGGTCTTAAAAAAAAAGAAACGTCAAAAAAAATTTATGGCGTGCTTGCATGCATGCATGCATTTGGCTTTGGCATTGGCAGTGCAGTACACAGAGTGCCTTTTTTATACGTGCAGTATGGCATTTCTACACTACACCACAGAATAACTAATAGTACTACCGTAACTACACTACACAAAGTAACGCATTGGACTAATGGAGAGTTAAAACGTTTAAACAGTTTTATATGGCCGGAGATGAGCCAAGGGGCGGCGCTGACCCGCAGTCGGGTGAGCAGCGAGCAACTTGAACTGTTACTGTCGTTTATGGAAGAGCATCCCGAGTTCGCGGCGAGTAAACAGTCCGTATATTCGAGATTGAGTTCCTGCAAGCTTTGGCGTCTTTTGGCTGAAAGACTCAACGCTGCTGCACAAGACAGTGGTGGTGCCAGGAAATCACCTGATAAGTGGTGTAGAGTAAGTGATGACCTTTCGCCTAGTACCTACAGGAACCATTTTTAGGGTTCCGTATCAGAAATGGCAAAAACGGAACCCTTATAGTTTCGCCATGTCTGTCTGTCTGTCCGTCCGCGGCTTTGCTCAGGGACTATCAATGCTAGAAAGCTGTAATTTTTCACGAATACATATGTAAACTATGCCGACAAAATGGTACAATAAAAAACCAAAAAAAAATTTTTTTAGGGTACCCCATAGAAGTAAAGTTTGGGTGTTTTTTTTTCTCATCCAATCTTGTAGTGTGGGGTATCGTTGGATAGGTCTTTTAAAACCATTTTAGGTTGCTAAAACGATTTTTCGATTCAATGATTTTTTTGCAAAATATTCAACTTTAAAGTGCAAATTTTCATTAAAATCGAGTGTCCCCCCCTCTAAAATCTAAACCGGTGGGTGGAAATTTTTAAAAAAATTCAGGTTGGTAGTAAGTATATCAAACTTACAAGGAAAACTATAAGGTTAAGTTTTCTTGAGAATTATTAGTAGTTTAAGAGTACATAGCAGCATAAGGTATAAAATATACCTAAACTTGGAATATTCCGTACAAAATACGAAATCCTTAGAAAAATATCACTTAATTTTTTCGTAATGGCTACGGAACCCTATTTCGGGCGTGTCCAACACGCTCTTGGCCGGTTTTTATTTGGGATAAAAAGTAAAAACTATCACAGTTCCAAATTTCATTCAAATCCGGCCTTGCGTTTGGGCGTAAAGAAGGAGCAAACAAACAACAACACAACAAGAATAAAAATAAGTGAGATTAATGAAGACCACTAGTACAATTTTTGAAAATTCCCATGGAAGCATAATCCAACACTGAATTCAAATGCCAGATGTAATGATTAATGCAAGCAAAATCATAATTATTAGAAGGCCTTAGCCAATCATGATAAATTATGCTTGTAGATGCTTTGGAATATCATGAGTTCATGAAAGAAAATATGTCTTGTATAAATTATATCTCGAACTCTTACAAAACTGTTCCATCCTTATTGCTAAAATTAAACTTATCTACGTTTCAGTACTGGGCAGACATAAAATACAAGGCCCGCAAGAAAACAGCAGCTGCCGGAGCTCTAGGAGACCTCTCCAGCGTCGAGGAGCGGTTGGAGAGGATCATCGGAAGTGGTGCTTGTAATTATTATCTATGAACTAACACCTGGGTCAATAATTAGCGTTTTGACTGCATTTTTGCCAGACTAGAAGGGTTGTGTTTTTCGAAAATGTATGGCTGTATGTCTTTTTCTTTGGTCCTCTCTATAGCCTAATAGGCTGGATGGTTTTTAACATTGAGGTATCTAGATTCGTCAACTGTTGGAGTGACATAGGATAAATCTGCCCTTCTAAGCCAAAAAGAGCTATCTCGAAAAAAAAACATTTGAGTTATTAATAATATTGTGAAGCTTAAAACATTCTGCATCACATGGTGTAAATGACGGAAAACCTTTTTTTTTGAGTTAGTGCCTTTCGGCTTAGGAGTGCCGAAATAATATTTCAAAATGGCGTCCATGAAAAAATTATCATCATCCCAGCCTATTTATACGTCCCACTGCAGGGCACAGGCCTCCCCTCAGAATGAGAGCGCTCGGGCAGTAGTTCTCAAGGGCCCTTTGCGGAATGGGAACTTCACGCAAACCATTGAATTGCTTCGCAGGTTCGTGCAGGTTTCCTTACGATGTTTTCCTTCACCGTAAAGCTCGTGGTAAATTTCAAATGTAATTCCGCACATGAATTTCGAAAAACTCAGAGGTGCAAGCCGGGGTTTGAACCCACAATCCTCTGCTTGAGAGGCCTTAGGTCAAACCACTCGGCTACCACAGCTTCACAGAAAAAATATGGGGTGAAGTAAATTTTTCATTCTTTTAACTCTAATAAATAACTGAATTAACCCATTTTAAGTTTATGTTATATACTTTTGAGCTATAATTTTCACAAGAACCAAAAAGAATGAAATGAAAAATAAATGGTAAAAAAAATCTAAAAATTTAATACAAACTAAAAAGAAAAACAAGTCTAGTATTCTAGAACTGTTAGTTAGAGTTCTACAGTCAGGACTCATTAGGCTGGTTTTCCACCAGAATAAATTTAAGAGGAGTGTGTTTGTCATGAACCAATAGAAACACTTCATTTACCTATCCTCACTCCGCTGAGTGGTTTTCACTAGAGCTGCTGGTGGAAACGCAGCCTTACTGGGAATTTTTGAGCTGTTAATAATTTTGAAGCATACTAACTTCTGTTTCATCCCGCAGTGGCAGCTTCGAGTGTACGGAGACAGAGTCACTCTGACGACGAGAGGAAACCAACTCTAGACGACGACATGTGCTCCGAGGGCTCAGCTGGCCAGACCGCCCCGGGGGAGACCAGGTTGAGCACCGAGGAACTCCTTGCTGAGGTAACAATGGCCTTTTAATCCATACTTCCTCTAATTTTGACCTAAATAAATAAATAAGAGAGGAGGCCTGTGCCCAGCAGTGGGACGTATATAGGCTGGGATGATGATGATGATGATGATGAAATAAATAATAAGGCGAATATCCCGCCGCCAACGATGAACGAGAAGCGAGTAAAGCAAAAGACTAAAAAACAGGCCGAGAGCGTATCGGACACGCCCAAGATAGGGTTCTGTAGCTATTACGAAAAAATCAAGTATTTCGTATTGTGTACGGAATCTTCCAAATTTAGGATATTTTATACCTTAGGCTGCAGTTTAGTGCAACAGTTTAGATTTTAGAGGGGGGGATGCTCGATTTTATTTAATGAAAATTTGCACTTTAAATTTGAATCGTCAACTCGAATCGTAAAATCGTCTTGAAACCTAGAAGACCTATCAAACGATACCCCACACCATAAGGTTAGTTGAGAAAAAAAATCACCCCCACCCTAACCACTTATATGAACCTGAAAAAAAGTGACATGGATAAGAATAATAACAAAAAAATAAAATAAAAATAGTTATGCATGTCACGAAACGGTCCCAATCAGCAATCTGCCGGTCTTGCGAACGGCGCTAATCTTCCTTTGGGACTTTGTCGCCGTGAATATACATAATATTTATGCCAAATTACAGCTTTCTACCTTTTTCTTTTTCTGCTTTTTTTTAGCATACTAACGGTCTACGGCCAGACAGACAGACAGACGGACAGGCATGGTGAAACTATAAGGATGCCTACTTAGTTGACTACGGAACCCTAAAAACGACATAACTAAACATTATAACTAGAAAAGAGTTGGCCAGAAGCGAGTGCGTAGTTCCTATAGTTTTGTAGCTGGGCAATGCACGAGTGCCACGGGCGGTCATTCGCAGTGTAAAGTAAAATGACGACTGTTTGTTCTCTCGCCGTGAGCTCTGCCTGCCAAAAGAGCATCGCTGAGCGATATTTGTAATAAAAAATCCCCAATAAAAAAAAACGCCAGCAAAAATAAAAAAATGCCCGAACAAAACGCCGCCAAAAAATTCAACTAAAAAGTTAAAAATAATTATGCACTACCTAGCTGTTGCCCGCGACTTCATCTGCGAAGAATTCGTTTATCCCTATCCCGCGGGGACTATGCTGATTTCCCGCAAAATTAGCCTAAGTTAGGTAATATTTTTTTTGAAAATACAAACTGAAATATAGATGCACAGAAAAAACAGAAAAATAAGACCATCACTGGGAATCGAACCCAATTCATTTTCAATTTAGGTTTTACGGGATGACCGTAAAAGTAAAAATTTGGAATTGAAATAAAAAATACAAAAAGATTCCAAAAACCAATCTTAATTTGATTGCTTAGTAACGATATCTCTTGTCCGGGTGAGCGGTTAGTTCCAATGGAGTGCCGAAAAAGTTTCTCGATGAGGGCTACGGCATAGATGTCGCTAGCGTCACTGCTTAAGTGACTAAGTAAGAAACAAACAAGCTGAGATATGAGGTGCATAGGGGAAATTCGTGTCGGTACCGTTGAACATCAGTGGTGTAGCGGTATAGCACGCGGTACGGATTACCGAGGACCTGGGTTCGATTCCCAGTGATGGTCTTATTTTTCTGTTTTTTCTGTGCATCTATATTTCAGTTTGTATTTTCAATTTAGGTTTTACGGGATGACCGTAAAAGTAAAAATTTGGAATTGAAATATAAAATACAAAAAGATTCCAAAAAAACAATCTTAATATTTTTTTTATCTAAGTGGCGTCGGTGTCGGGGGACCACGAAGGTTAATACTTAAAAAAAAGACATATGTACTTTAGTTTTCTGTTTACTTTAGCGGTCCCCCTACACCGACGAGCGGTCGCGACCCACAGATTGAAAAACACTGTTGTAGTCCAAAAATTCTACATTTAAAAAAATAAAAGAAGATAGTCTTGTAGTGGTATACATTGCCAAATAAAGGGTAACAAACCCTTGATTGTATCAACCCTCACCTGCGGCTCGGGTGCACTCATACAATCTACTATTTAATTCCAGGCCGCGATGCGAAGCGCTTTGGCAGCAGAGAAGCAAGCGGAAGCAGTAGCGCAAGGCGTGGAGTTACTTCGAGACTTGGTGGCCATCTTGCGTGAACGTCCGTTGCCTGCACCGGCGCCGCCGCCCGAGCATCTGATGCATCACCACCACCGGCTATGAGGGGGGAGGGGGGGCGGAGTGACTGTCGAAGGATATTTGCCGCACAAGTCAATTTTTTAACCGACTTCAAAAAAAGGAGGAGGTTATCAGTTCAGTTGGTTTTTTATGAACATGAAACTTTCTGTCGCTTATGAAAGAGTTCGATGTCACTTTACAATAAGTCCTATACTATAGGACACTGAGCGGTAGGAGGATATACTAATCAAATGTTTTTTTTTTAAATCGGGACCGATCCATCCCCCTTCCCAACTAAGAAAAGTTGACCCCCCTCCCAAGCACATAGTTATTTCAAAGTTTAATGTCTCAAAAACAGCTTAAGCGATTTTAACAAAACATATCTAAGAACCACCGCAATGAGACTCGCTTTTACGTAAAAAACCGCATCGGAATCAGTCCGTCCGCTCGAGAGCTACAATGCCACAGTCAAATATTGGCGTCAAATTTATAACACCCCTCTTTTTGGGTCGGGGGTTAAAAATGGTATTGATAGACGAGCTGCCAGACAGATACAAAGACAGTCAGACAACAATGGTTAGAGGTGAGACGTACTAGGCAAAACGCGGACTGAGTCTTGCGAGTACGCGTCCACAAAAAGACTACTTAACTCAAAGAGGGCTATCGTTTTTTGTCTCACTAGATGGCGCACTGTTGCGTGAGGTTTTTAAGTATGGCTTTCAAAGTCTGTTATTACAGGCGTGAAAACAAAGTTTAGATTAAAATCATATTTAATACACCTTAAAACCGTACCATAAAAATATCGAGCATGCCACAGTGTTGCATAGTCCCCGTTTCGTTCGGAAATAAGGGAGGACAAAGGTTTCCGAAAGACAAAACTGTCTCAAAACACAGACATTCATTGCCCCGGAACGCATATTTGCCATAATTAATTTCAGATATTGCAAAATATTCACAAAATTATTCTAATTATAAATAAACCCGCGTAGCTCACCCAAAAACTATGAGATTTGACATTTCGGAGACCTCACGCTACACTAGCGCCCCTAGTGGCGAATTCATACGCGATAGCCCTCATTGACTCATTGCGTAAACAAAATGATTCCCGTAAATGCGCTCCCGTGATTGCATATACACCGTGCTAATTCCAGTACTTTTACGAATATCAAACTACCGAAATGTCATCAAAAGAAACTGGACCTTTTTGTGTTCATGCTAAAAGTGTTATTTGAACAAATGAATACTCGCTCCTTTTTCCTGGAATTCATCGATCGATCGATGGTCGATGGACGATCCCGCAGGCCCGAAGTTCCCGGACGTTTTCCGAACTCCTAAATACTCGTACGCTAAAAGAATCGCGGGCGGGAACGCGTACTCACGCGTCCAAGCCGAAACCTATTCCATTAAATACGTCTCACCTCTATTAATGGTTCCATTTTTTCCTTTTGAGGTAACATTTTTTTTAATCCTGTAACTTAGGTAAGTTTTATACTGTTAACTTGATTCTTAGTTACTTAAAAGAAAATGAATAAAATAAAGAAATATTTTTTAGTGTCATAGGTATAGCTACCGTACAGATGTAGTGAACAATGTTTTGTCATCGTATATTGTCGGAAAATTTCGTATTTATCTTGCTTCTCAACTCGCTTACTGAAGTTTACTGAAACTAATTGAGATAGCAATATAAATATTAACATCCGATAAAATACTATGAAAAAACACTCACTAGACCTGTACAACTAAAATGTCAATGTCAATCGGCACTCGTCGGTTTTCTTTTTCCCCCTGAAGATTCAAATGAGACAGAATAAGTTTTTAAAAATGTTATTTTTAATACAAGCTTTTTTGCTGCCTGCACTTTTTGACGACTGTACTTGCTTTGTTATCTAAGTTACATTTGCGCAACAAATTTCGAGTCAATGCCATAAACAGTTGAGGAGTTCCGTCCTGCGGAGACGATCCTGGCCGGAGCACCAGGATGTCACTACCACATTATTGTATTGTCACCGGTTTTACATACATCCATGCATACATTAAATAAAAGCTTGTAAATAACCTAACCAACAAAAAGTTGTAAAACTCACTTTTTGTCACTTCAAAGTTCAATATCTCAAAAACGGCTGAACCGATTTTGATGAAACATATCCAAGAACCATCGCTAGAAAACCTGCTTTCAAATAAAAAACCGCATTCAAATCGGTCCACCTGTTTAAGAGCTACGGTGCTACTGACAGACACACAGCGGTCAAACTTATAACACCCCTCTTTTTGTGTCGGGGGTTAAAAAGGAAACCGATGTTTCGAGTTCCAATGGACATTAGCTAACAAATTCAACGAGGGTTTCTTGACAGGCGAAATATGCTAGATGGCGTTAGTGTCGTCGGTCCGTTTGACGTTACAGTCTCGCTTGCGATTGGCTCATTTAGTTATTCAACCAATCACAAACGCGACGCAAACGTCAAAGTTGTCAAACGACCTCGCGACACTAGCGCCATCTATCCTGGCCCTATACTGCGAAGTGCAAAACTTGAATCTCGCATGTTGCCGTCCCGCTGACGCTTATGTCATTTACTACGCGAGTGAAAGGGACGGTGCGATACGAACTCTAAATAATAAAAAAAAATATATATTTAAATTTCGGTTCTTTTACCTTTTCATTGTACCTACTTGTAGTGTCTACTCTTGTGTCTGGTATCCTGTCAATCGTTCAAAGGTTAACTGGAAGAGATCCCTTTAAGGGATAAGTTCGCCTTTGTACATCTTATTATCCTGTGTTCTGTTATTTTCATGTGTTTTTATGTACAATAAAGAGTTTTACAATACAATACAACTCTGATTTTCGTAGTAGCCCCTCTCTGGCCCTACGAAGTGCAAAATTCTAAGTTCGTATCTTGCCGTCCCGCTGGCGCTGATATTATTTAATACGAGAGTGAGAGGGACGATGGGACACGAACTTCGATTTTTTAATTTCGTCGTAGCCCCCTGTTATGAAACCCTTTGTACTCTATTATAGTCATGGTTTTCTGATGTTTATCCATAGTTATGATAATTTCAATTTTTACCTTATTTTATGTGGAGACATTTATACTTATTAAGACTACTTTTGTATATCCACTTTTGACAAATAAAATATTGTAAGTACCTACCCTGTTTTATTATTTTTAACAGACTAAAAAAAAAGTCAATACCCCCACTGTTTTGAAAAACTTTAAATCCCTCCCACTAATATTATTTTCGTTTAGGTTTTATTTTATTTTATGTAAGTAAGTCTAAGCTGAAGTGGGACTGGGCTGGCCATGTTTGCCGCATGCCAGACGAGCTTTGGGCCAAGATAACCACCGAGTGGATGCCCACCAACTCGAAAAGGCGACCTGGCAGACCTAGGCGGCGATGGCGGGATGAATTGGACTTCTTCTTGAAGGACTGGCCCTTGTATGCAGGGGACAGAGAGCAGTGGAAGTATTGGGGGGAGGCCTTTGCTCAGCAGTGGGACAGAATAGGCTAATAAGTAAGTATTTTAAGTTCAGGATAGGAAGTTTTATTAATTCAATGCTTATTGTTATTCCTACATGTAATTTTTATTTTAATGCTAAAGTTTGTAAGTCTGTTTGTGGGTTTGTGTAACCTCATCACGTCGAAACCGCTGAACCGATTTAGATGAAATTCGGTATACAGATGGTTTGTGTCCCGGGGAAAGACATGAAAGTTTTTATCCCGGTAAATTGCATAGTTCCCACGGGACAGCGATAAACGAATACTGCGCGGACGGAATCGCGGGCAACAGCTAGTGAAAAATAAAACTTGTTTCTTCTTTTTACCCAACTGCCCGAAGGAGGATGTATGTATGTGTGTCTATTTCGTTGGTCCTCTGCAGCCTAAACGGCTGGACGGATTTTAACATGTGGTGAACGTGTGTGTTTGACCAAGATCCTGCGGCAGCCTGGCCTTCGTTATGAGTCTATATTAATTCGCATAAATTAATTGGCTGAATTGAAATTGGCATAACATTATTTCGCATAATTATTAATTCGCATAAGGGTGAAGACCAAAAAGTTGAACACCTTTAAAGCTGCGTTAGCACGTAGTTTTAATTTACATTTGTATGATTAATTGTCGTGTCCCAATGAAAAAAGTTAATGGAAATAATAACTACCTGCTAACGCAGCTTTAACGGTGTGCAACTTTTTGGTCTTCACCCATAACGCATAATGTAAATGAGCATAATGTGAATTGGCATAAATTTAATGCTTATAAGTATATAAAAAGAGAATAAACATAAAATGATTATTTTAATGAAATTGTTAATTTTATTTGTCAAACAATGTACTTACCTATAAAGTGTTCGGTACATTAAGTGAAAAATTATTACTAAAAGTAAAATTATTATTGTTGTATTTGCTCAATTCAATGAAATCTGAGAAGTCTATGAAATTGTCTATTATTGCCTATTATAAAAAAAAATCCTACCATCTGAACCTAACCTATAAAGTTGGTTTTGCCCTGAACAAGCAAACTCGCTTGATAAAATTATCCGTACTTAAGCTACTAAGAACGGCGAAGTATGCAGCTGGGGCTCCTCCCACCCGCGTCTCACCCCTCACGCCCCGCAAGGTTGCTCTGTCTAGACGTCTCCGTCGGATTACTGTAGGGAATACATAAGTATTACAGATAGATTAGAATATATTATGTACTTAGATAGTTACTGTTTTAAATGCAAGTGATACACACAACTTTAAAATATTTTGCATGTATTAAATATAATGACCCGGATAACTCGCGTCTTGTTTTGTCTTATATCAGATTTGATAAGGTATCTGTACTTGCGAGAGAGAAATTTTTCATTCCGCGGAAAGTGCGTGAAGCCATCGAGATTAGTCGTCGGCCGAATTTCAACCGGGATAGTGGTTGGACGGTACCTTCCGAGTTGGAAAACGGTGTTAAATACTCGTGCTGCGTCATCGGTGTGTGTGAACGTACCTTTACAGAGCGATGTTGTTAGTGTTGTGTGCTACCCTACATTTGACAGTTGTAATGATGATGAAAACGCGGGTAGTTGTGTGCCGGTGTCAGTTTCGTCGGGTAGTCGCGCGAGCAGAGCGGCGGCGCGCAGTGCGCGTGTTGCAGCAGCCGCTGAGTCGCGTTGCTCCGAAGACGAAGGGCTACGGATTAGCCCGAAACATGTCGAGCTAAACTCGATTTAAGACGTGAGTTATCCGGGTCATTATATTTAATATGAGTGAGTCTCACGGTAGTTTCATATTTTGCATGTCTTTCTGGCAAAACAGGTCGCACTATAAATTGTATGTAAACCATCTTCTCTGTACCATGTTTGAGTAAATAAATTACTTATTACTGAAAGGTGCTGAAAGCAAGATAAATACGCACTTATACGACAAAATACGATGGAAAATCATCATTCAATTGATCTGTAGCGTACTCTGATTGGTTTTGTGATTTATTTATTATCGGTTGGTGAAATAAAACAACTGTATTTCAAAAGAAGTTATTATTGAAGCTCTCATTTAAGTTTAGGTAGTGCCACCAGAGTTGAGGTCACGCACACAAGAACATGTCATGTAATGACAGCGGGATTTTGTCATTCGCTCCTTCATTTCAGCTTCTTCGTGTAGCTGTGTGTATAATCATTCACTTCAACTCTCGTGGCACTACCTATACCTACATGAAAGCATCCTGACGGCGAGACGGAAGTACCCTCTTTCCATCCATCATCATCTCGAATCCCCTGGCCACTTCGACATCAACCATATTTTCGACCATACTTATTTTGAGCCAAGTGGTCGTATAACCTATGGCTTCGATCGCCAGGGTAGATATTTCTATGAATAATACAAATATTCGCTGTCGGGTCTTGAACGCTTATCTAATATTTATTTAAGTATGAATTTATCTATATAAGTATGTTTATCCGTTGCCTAGTATCCATAATACAAGCTTAATTTGCTTATTAGTATGGGACTGGGTTAATTAGGGTTTTCACAGACGTGAAAGGTCACTAGATGGCGTTAGTAACGTGAGGTCCGTTTGACGAATAAAAATAAAATTCGACGCTTGAAAGTAGAAATTGACTAAGCGATTTTTTAAGATAGTGATTTATATTATATACCTTCATGTATAAAACTCACTATCTTAAAAAAAATGTCGCGTAGTCTATTTCTACTTACAAGTGTCGAATTTTATTCAGTAAACAAGTTCCCTTATACCAAAAATACAATATACTTCACAAGGTAAGCGAACGATAGCACGACTTAAAAAGAAGCTTTAAAGTAACAGCGCCATCTACCGACGAGTAGGAGAACTAAACGGTTCTTCACAAAAATGTCTCGGGTAATGTAGGTATGGTAATAGGGAATACAGATAGGTTAAAATCAGAAAAGTACAAAGACGAAATTGCTTTGAGACTGCCAGTCAATCTTCGAGCGGTAGAGAGGAGCAATCAATTAGGAGAATGAGGGTTTTCACAGAGGCGAAATATCGCTAGATGGCGTTAGCATAGTTTTTGGGTGAGCTACGCGGGTTTATTTATATTTAGAATAATTTTGTGAATATTTTCCTGAAATAAATTATGGCAATTATGCGTTACGGAATGTCTGCGTCTTGAGACAGTTTTGTCTTTCGGAAACTTTTGTCCTCCCTCTTTTTCCGAACAAAATAGTATTCCTAAATAATAAATTAGCGTAAATAGTAAATTGCGTAGTCCCGACGCAACACTGTGGTTGCTCGATATTTTTGTGGTACGGTTTTAAGGTGTATTAAATATGATTTTAATCTAAACTTTATTTTCACGCCCGTAATAACAGACTTTGAAAGCCACACTTAAAAACCTCACGCAACAGTGGCGCCATCTAGTGAGACAAAAAACGATAGCCCTCATTATTGTCCCATGATATAATTCGCATTCGCAATCAGCGTGAGACCGTTCCTGCAGCGTCGTCCTGTGTCCAAGCTGCAGTACCGATGGTGGACATCTACCTGTCTCGGTTGGACAAGAAGACGACGCCTGAGGTGTTCGAGCACATCCGCGAGGTGGTAGGTACAGCGCCGGTTACAGGGAGCTCAGCTAGAGCTGTCCATCCTCCCGCTCGAGCCTCAAAGGGCTAACAATTTCAGCTCATTTAGGGGCTGTTTCACCATCCATTGATTAGTGTTAACTGGCGGTTAAATGTGATGCAGTCTCTATTTGTTTTGTTCGAATAGACGGAAACGGCATCAGATTTAACCGTCAGTTCAGTTAACACTAATCAATGGATGGTGAAACAGCCCCTCAGAGTCCAAGTGCCTGCCAAGCACGAGCAGATGTTCCTGCGCTCCGAGTTCTGGCCGGAGGGTGTGGTGTTCCGCCGTTTTAGGGTAGCGACGAAGACGACTTCAAAAATCCCTAATTAGTTTTTTCTTTGTATGTTTTTCTTATGTATTTTTGTATTTTATGTGAATAAAGAAATTTGAATTAGATTTCGTCCACAGAAGGATCAAGGTTACACGTGCCTAAAACCTCAAAAAAACATGTCTTTAACAACATTTTAATTATTCTAAAAGGTCTCTGATACCTAATATAAAATATTCACCTTAGCCAGTCGGTTGGCTGGCATTGCACGCTTGTTTACGCCATACGGAACTTTATACAAGCTTTTTAAGGTTCCGTCGAACTCAGGAACCCAACCCTTATAATTAGCTATGACCGTCCGTCCGCGTTTATATTGGATACTGCGAGTGCTAGAAAGCTGTAATATTGTATGAAGGTTTATCTAGACACGCTGTAGTGTATCCAGCCAAGCTCAAAAAAAAAGGACTGGCCCTAACTACGAACGAAGTGCAAAATTCGGACATCTTGCCGTCCCGCTGCGTGGGTCCGTATTGGCTCGCATACCATTGGAAGTTCGAATGTAATGTTTGCCAGAACGATCGTTTGTCATAACTCTTTTTTCTCTGAATCCAATAATTGTTCAGAATTGTTATAAATATATAGGACGACCATTTAAAAATTTCAGAAAACTGTAAGGTTTTTCAGTGGAAAATAAAGCCGGCCAAGCGCGTGTCGGACACGCTCGACATAGGGCTCCGTAGTCATTTGGAAAATTTAATACTTAAAAAATAAATAAATATGTACCTACTTTAGTTTCCTCAAAGTCAAAGTCAAAGTCAAAATATCTTTATTCAATTTAGGCTATAACAAGCACTTATGAATGTCAAAAAAAAAATCTACCACCGGTTCGTGTTAACCTTAGCTGTCCCCCGACACCGACGACGCTTAGATAAAAAAATATTAAGTACTAGGTAGGTACTTACACTAAATTAACTTGGTCTAATTTTGCGGGCAATCAGTATAGTCCCCGCTGGATAGGGATAAACGAATTCTTCGCAGATGAAGTCGCGGGCAACAGGTAGGTAGTGCATAATTATTTTTTACTTTTTAGTTGTCTATTTTGGCGGCGTTTTTTTATCGGCGTTTTTTTTCAGGCGTTTTTTTAGTGTGTCGTGGGTTCTTTAAATTTTCATGTTTTGCTCGACTTGGCGGGGGCACTTGCGTGCCCCCAGATAGAACTGTGAAGTTTATTGTTATCTATATATTTATTATTCAGTATTATTTAATCATGGAATTTTGCCGGCCTTATCGCCAAATTGCCGCCCGGGGCGTACCGCCCCCTTCTCCCCGCCCCTACTACGCTACACAAGTCCTACACGTCGCGAGTTTTATTATTTGTTTTTCAATCACGTATTAAATTAAAAACAAAACAGATTCTTGCACGTTCTGGTGATTTACTAGAACCTTGGACTTGACAGATTTTTAACACTTAAACCTCTATTTACGAAAAGGTACCGACTTCGGCTGCGTTTCAAACCAGAGATGTGCGGGAATAGTAGATTGTTGCACCAAGCAGAAAGTAATTTATTACCGCACCGAGTGCCGATTTGGAGCCCGAGCGTTAGCGAGGGTTTTAAAGAGCACGAGGGCAATATAAATTATTTAATGCGAGGTGCATAATCTGCTTTTCTTTCAACTATTACAGGAATAGAAGACAAAAAAAAATCATGCTAAACAATTAATAGGAAAGAAATGTCACTAGCAATCGATGATACCATTTTTGTAAGTTTACATTCGCACTCTCAAAAAATGTCCACGGAAAATTCGCAAGGTTCCCAATTAGTTTTTTTATTTTTTTATTTCTTACTTTTTTTTGTCAGAGTTAGTATAAGTATATAGCAAATATTTTAGTATTTATTTATTTGGCAAAAAACATAAAATACATAAGGCCTTATTCTAATAAGTCTTACAATATTATAATAATAATAATACTAATAATTCATTTAATTCGAGTAACTTAGTGACTCATACATAATTGTTTTAGTAAGAACTTATTAGCTAAGTGTTAGTTAAATCTGTACTTACATTGATTACAAGCAATAAAAGAATTGAATTAAATCGAATTGAATTGAGTTATAACACAATAATTAATGAATTAATTTCTTTACTTAATACTTAATTTCTACACCTACCATGCCCGTGTCACTGGAACAAACACAGAATGTATTATGCACCCTGGTAGGGTATAGCCACATTTATAATAATGTTATCTAATTCTATTAGGCAACTAAAAAGTAAGACATCCCACGTACTTGCATTAAAGCTTAAAAACTACGGTTACATTATGCTATAAATTAAATTAGACTGTTATAAACTATTATGGCACAATAATATCCTGTTTACAAAAATGCGTATAATAATATAATATAATTTAAATTTAATGATATTTTCACTCGTCCATAAATTCCTTAGTAGAATAATAACATTTTTCTAATAGATCTGTTTTTAATTTAAGTAGCTATGAATAATGTATTACTTTTACCAGTGATATGGCAAATTTCGGATGTGCGCCCAATTTCGGTCGCAAAAAGAGGGGTGTTATAAGTTTGACCGCTATGTGTGTCTGTGTGGCTGTGTGTGGCACCGTAGCTCTTAAACGGGTGGACCGATTTGAATGCGGTTTGTATTTATTTGAAATCAGGTTTTCTAGTGATAGTTCATAGACATGTTTCATCAAAATCGGTTTAGCCGTTTTTATGATATTGAACTTTGAAGTGAAAAAGTCGGGGGTTTTTATTTTTAATTGTACTATTTTGCCGGCATAGTTTACCTATATATTCGTACAAAATTGCAGCTTTCTATCCTTGATAGTCCCTAAGCAAAGCCGCGGACGGACATACATACAGACAGACAGACATGGCGAAACTATAAGGGTTCCGTTTTTGCCATTTTGGCTACGGAACCCTAAAAACTGAGGCTGCGAATACATACGTCCTACATATTTTAGTCTGGGCAGTTGTACTGATCAATTGCTAACAAATATTTGAACTTGACATGTAATGTACTGGAAAAGTATTTACTTTCTTAAATAACATATTATAATTTAGTTTACATTTTTCTTTCTCTTTTGTCTAGGCACTTATAGCAAGTTTATCGAATGATTTATTAAATGTTATTGCGACACGGGTCTATGGTGGCCTAAGAATCAAATTGGTTGACTGTACTGTACTGTACATACATTTAGGAGATTCTTTTTTATTCATATAGATTTAGCTTAGTAAGATTGGAAAGATTTTTGTTTTTATTATAAACAATAGATCTCGGTTCTTTAGTGTACAATCAGCTTATTTGAAATCGCTTATTGTTCTAATAATCAATATACTGTTTATTTGTGTAGGTACGCTGTACGTGATCATCTCTATTGACGACTTATTTACAAAAATAGACCATTCTATTTTGATCAAAGGTCTCCGAAATAAACGAAAGTTTTGTTTATTCAATTCAACACCTGCATGGATTATCATCGTAACTCATTTTATCGTTTACCTTTACTTGCCTGAATTTCATTTGCCCGAATTTCACTTGCCATACCAACGTTTGCCATGAAATATATGGAACCGTGCTGTTTTCAGGATTTACTTAAATGTCATCATATAGAATGCAGTAGGTTAGGTTAGGTTAGTTTAATATCAACTCCGAAGAAATCACAATTTCAGTAATAAATTACTTTATGGCAAATGAAAATTCTAGAAAACGATACATTCGGGCATATGAAATTCGGGCAAACGATAGAGAACCTCATTTTATACCCCCCGGCGCAAAAAGAGCGGTGTTATAAGTTTGACCGCTATGTGTGTCTGTATGTCTGTGTGTCTGTCTGTCCGTCCGCGGCTTTGCTCAGGGACTATCAATGCTAGAAAGCTGCAATTTTGCACGAATATATATGTAAATAAACTATGCCGACAAAATGGTTCCATAAAAAAATTAAATAAATATTTTTTTAGGGTACCTCAATAGACGTAAAGTGAGGGTGTTTTTTTCGCATCCAACCATGTGAGTAGTGTGGGGTATTGTTGGATAGGTCTTGTAAAACCATTAGAGTGTTGCTAAGGCGATTTTTCGATTCAGTGATAGGTTTGGAAAATATTCAACTTTAAAGTGCAAATTTTCATTAAAATCGAGCGTCCTCCCCCTCTAAAATCTAAGCCGGTGGGTGGAAAAATTTGAAAAAATTCAGGATGGTAGTAAGTATATCAAACAAACAAGGAAAACTATAACGGTTAAGTTGTCTTGAGAATTGTTAATACTTTAAGAGTAAATAGTAGCCTAAGGTATAAAATATACCTAAACTTGGAATATTCCGTACAAAATATGAAATCCTTAAAAATATATTACTTAATTTTTTCGTAATGGCTACGGAACGTAATGGTGTCCGACACGCTCTTGGCCGGTTTATTCGCCTGCCGTTGGAACAGAGTAGGTAAAGCATGGTGAACGGTTATATTGTTCTGATGATGAACTCTGATTGAGTTCAAAACGTCCGTCAGGCTTTGATAATTAGTTTTTGTAGAACATTTTTTACATAGACGTAGTTATCGTAAGATTTTGGGTGAGCCAAGTTGTTTCAATTCACGTCTATTAAAGTTTTGGTTACGATTTCGGTTTCGTCCGAAACCAGTGCCCTTAGTGTAAGTTTTCGGTTACAAAATACGTCTCGATCGCGTTCGCGTTAAAATCTCAATTTGTATGGAAACACGAACATCGCAAACGATCCGCTAGAGGCGCTGTTCGTGTTTCCATATAAATTGAGATTTTAACGCGAACGCGATCGAGACGTATTTAGTAACCGAAAACTTACACTAAGGGTACAGAGCCGAAACCGAACCTTCGGTTTCGTTAAAAAACTGCTTCTTTCGGACATTACTAAAATGTACCTTTCTCAATAAAACTTGGACTTAGCATCCGCAAACGCCACGCATAGTTATGAATAAAATCGTCTTGAAAATATTGCGTCAATAATATTAACATGCGAGAAACTATTCAACGACGCATAAGTGATAATTAGAGAGATAGCTTTCTATCGTTTTACCCGACAGCGCTAAGGAGGATATTGTTTTTCGAGCGTATGGTATTATATGTCTATTTCTTTGATCCTCTCAGTAGCGTAAACGGCTGGACGGTTTTCAGGTGCGTGCGACCAAACCGCTGCTTTATAAACGGTGACGGCACGGAATCGCAGTGACGCACCTTATGCGCACCATTTTTTTTGCATGCTTTCCACACCGCTGCTTAAAGTACGCAAACGGTGCGGAATCGCAGTGACGGGCCGTAAACGACAAGACTTTTGTTCGGTAAAGTCCTGACGTTTACGGCACTCAGTGCGATTCCGTATTTTAAGCAGCGGTGTGGAGAGCATGCGATAAAAACGGTGCGCATACGGTGCGTCACTGCGATTCCGCGCCGTCCCGTTTTTTAAGCAGCGGTTTGGTCGCACCTTTCAACATACTTACTGTTGTATTTGACTTTGTTTATTGAAGTGACAAACGTACATCAGATAGAATACAATGTATAGTAAAGAATAAGAAATTTAAACATTTTGATTAGCCAGTTATACAACATACTCCCCCGTAATCAAAACAAGATTATAAACATAAACCTATTCCTTTTATACAATTCTGATGCTTGATACGAGCCAATGGCTTAGTTAGTACATCAGCCCACATCTCCAAAGTATTGATATATACGACATTAACAATATTGTTCGATAATAAATCTCGTATATAATGAAATCTTGTGTCTATATGCTTGGTTCTGTTGTGGTGAACGGATTCAATGCCAACTTCTGGGCAGACTGTGAATCATTATAAATAGTAATAACTGTTGACATACCAGTAAGTTCACACATCAATCGCCTGAGAAATTCAGCCTCTCTACCCGCACTGGACAAACTCATATATTCCGCTTCGCTGGATGACAGGGCAATGGTGGTTTGCTTCTTACTTTCCCATGAAATGGCTCCCCCGGCCATAGAAAAATAGAATCCGGTGTATGAACGACGATCCATAGGACAATTGGCCCAATCTGCATCCGCGTAGCCAATTAGACATCCACCGTCTTTCCTGTAAGTAATGCCCAAATCCATAGTGCCTTTCAAATATTGTAATACACGTTTTGCCGCCTTCCAATGACTTTTATCATATTTAGTATTGAATTGACTCAAATATGATGTAGCAAAAGCAATGTCTGGACGAGTATTAACGGCCAGAAAATTGAGTGAGCCTATCAATTGCTGATACGGATAGGATAATGAAGATTCACTTACATTCTTCTCACTCGGCAGAAACTTTTTAGTTTCCAACGGCGTAGGAACGCTCTTACAGTTCATCATGTGAAACTTTTGTAGCAAATCACGAATGTAACTTTCTTGAGATATTTTAATCTCATTAGGTTTGTAATGTATATTTAAACCTAAGTAATAACTAAGTTTGCCAATCACTTTCAGACTAAAATGATTCCGCAAGTCAGATATGACAGTATTTAGCGTTTTATTTTCTTTGTACAAAATGACAATGTCATCGACATGGAAAGCGAGTATTATTAACTCGTTACCAAACTTTTTAGTATAAATACATGCTTCCGAAGGAGTTTGGTTAAAACCTATGCATTGTAAAATTTCGGTCAACTTTTTATACCATGCTCGTGAAGCCTGTTTGAGGCCATAAAGCGATCGTTTCAGTAAACATACTTTATCTTCTTGACCAGGTTTTATAAATCCTTCTGGCTGACTCATATACACTTCTTCCTCCAAAATTCCGTTTAAAAATGCCGTGTCAACGTCTAAATGGTGCATTTTCATTCCCTCTTCCGCAGCCAATGCGAACAACATGCGTAAAGAAGAATTTCGGACGACTGGAGAGAAAGTTTCCAAGTAGTCAATACCATAAACTTGATTAAATCCTTTCGCGACAAGTCTGGCTTTATATTTAATTACGTCACCATGCGCATTTTTCTTCAGCTTGTAGATCCATTTGCAAGGTATGACTTTCTTATCTGGTCTATCAACGAGAACCCAAGTTTGTTTCTCAAGCAGTGACTGATATTCATCTTGCATAGCTTGATACCATTTATCACTATCTTCTGCGTTCAAAGCCTGTGTATAAGTTGTAGGTTCATCCATCAGCTGAGGGGATGAAGTTTGCATGCATACAAAATTGGCAGCAGAATTAGGTTTTCTAGGTCTCAAATTGTACCTTGGTTCTACAGAATCAGTATCAGATTCAGTTTCTTCTGATGAAGATGCAATAACAGGTTGAACTGACACATTTGGAGTAACAGCGTTATGCCACTGCCCCACGACATTAATATCAGACTGAACATCTTCTGATATAATATCTACAATATCAGGTTGAATCTGTTCATTTTCGATGACAGCGCTTGTGACAGGTGTTCGACTATCTGAACTATTTGACGAGTTTACTTGCGAACTAAGCAATAGAGGTACAACTGCTGATTCGGTTAAATCATTATCAGACTTACAAGTTGTCTTTACTTTCAAATCTTGAAAATCACATTCAAAAAAAGTAACATCTCTGCTTTTCACAAGTCTTCTGGGATATCTAATATCTCTGAAAAAATAACTTCTTGGATCTTCTGAATATCCAACGAAAATATACTCGGATGCTTTCATGTCCAATTTCTTCCGATTACATTCAGGGACATGGATGAATGCTCTGCATCCAAAAACACGCAGATGAGAAAGATTTGGTACCTTAGCATACCATTTCTCGTACGCCGTCTTCCCATTGAGAGCACGGTGAGGAGACCTATTTTTAAGATATACAGCCATCTCTGCAGCATCTTGCCATTAAGCCGGAGAAAGGGAGCTATCAGAAAGCATTGACCTTACTTTCTCCAAAATTGAGCGATTTGTTCTTTCTGCAATAAAATTTTGCTGAGGACTGTAGGGAACTGTTGTTTGGTGTTGAATTCCTTCATTTTGTAAATATCTCGAAAATTCAGCATTAACATATTCTTTTCCATTATCGCTCTTCAATATCTTAATCTTTGCTCCTGTTTCCCGCTCTACTGTGGACTGGAAAACATGAAACTTGTTCTTTACTTCCGCTTTTGAAGGAATAAAGAATACAAAAGTCATACGAGAAAAATCATCTATGAAAAATAAAATATACTTATTGCCTTGAAATGAAGTTTCAGGCAAGGGTCCACAAATATCTGAATGAATAAGTTCCAGAACAGAAGTTGATCTTTTATGTGAAACTTTCTTAAAGGGTTTCCTATTCTGCTTACCTTCAATGCAGGGGATACATGGTTCCTTATCGACTTCTGAGTAGTCCACGCCCACTGCGTGTCCCTTCCTCAGTTGATCCATTCCGATGCGACATAAATGACCTAGTCGTCTATGCCAGAGCTTGAAGCTAGAAACATCAGAGTTAGTCTCAAAAGCAGATAATTGAGTAATTGGGTTGACCGTACAGTCTAAAGAATACAGTCCACCACATATAGAACCATGTAAAATTACATCGCCTGTACAAGAAAAAGCATCAGAATCATAAAAATTACAACCTGTTCTATCAAAAACTACGTTAAAACCTTTATCTACTGCCTTCTTCACTGAAATAAGATTAGAATTCAAGTTCGGTACATGAACTACATCAGTAATCTTCTTTATATTCGTATTCTGACCGCAAGTGGTGATAGAAATATCTCCAATGCCTTTACTGGGCAATACATCTCCATTTGCAATGGTTACAGTCCCAATAGACGAACTTCTCACATTATTCATCCAATCAGCTCGTGACGTCATGTGTGCTGAAGCTCCAGAATCAATAAACCATTTATCACGCTCTAATCCGTCATTGACATTCAGTGCACATAGAGAATTTTTGTGATTTACGGGTCTCTTCTTCTTGTCCTTTTTATGGGGACAATCTGGACGCTTATGTCCTGGCTCCATGCAGTCGTAACACACAATAGGTTTCTTCGGTTTGGATGTAGAAGGTTTGTTCTGGTTCATTCGTGTACGAAGAGCAGTATCTGGGTTATCTATAGCTGGTTTATTCAGTTCATTCAATAATTTGGTCTTAATTAAATCCACTGTAATGTCTATGTTGGAATTTTCCAAAGCCATTACTAAAGGTGCATATTGAGGACTTAAACCTCCAAGAAGAATCGCAGCTATTGAAGCATCTTCCATAATTTTGCCAATGTCGGCTAAATCTTGCACAGTTGACATGACAGCATTTATGTACATCTCTATATTGGAATCAAAATCATCAAGACAGTACCTGTAGAGTTTCCGTTCGAGGCTTATACGTCGCCCTAATCCTTTGTCCTCGTAAGCGGACGAAAGAGCATCCCAAGCTTCTTTGGCTGTTTTGCATGACCTTACATGAGTTATTGCCATACCATCTATAATAAAGTGAGACATATTTTCGATAACGCCTTCTGATCGTTACGTGATTTTACCTCAGTAGGAATTTTACTTTCATCAGAATATCCGATGATCGTCTCCCATAACTCTTCATGCATAAGGTACATACGCATTTTGAATTTCCATACGGAATAACCGTCTCTGTTTATGAGTGGTTTTATGCCAGAAATCGAATTATTTGCCATATTTATACGCACAGCTGTTTGATGTCACAACAAAAATAGTATGAAAATATCTTCGTGAACTATTGAAAATTTTCACAGATTTTCATAATTTATAAACGCACATACTGGAAAAAACTAGTAGATTCACTTTTTATAAAGAATATATAGTTTTTATAAGTAATACTCAGTTAAATATAGAGTTTCGTGCTGATAACGAATGTTGTATTTGACTTTGTTTATTGAAGTGACAAACGTACATCAGATAGAATACAATGTATAGTAAAGAATAAGAAATTTAAACATTTTGATTAGCCAGTTATACAACACTTACGATCATTAGATCCGTCATAACCATAACTGTCGGAGTGACGTAGGGAATACATATATGTATATATATTATTATATTTCAAAAAGGCGTCGGCGAAAAAAATGTGGACCAAATTATTTTTATTGTAAGCGCTTAATAGTATCAAAAGAAAGCTAATAATTGATATATTCCCTTCCACAATATTATGTTTTATAACACTTTTAAGATGTCATTTTCACAGGAGCATAAAAGTGCGAATTTAATAAAAATAAAAACCATCACCGAATTATTTGCTGTAGGAGCTAGCAAGACGACCGGATGGCAAAGTGGTTAGAGAACCTGACTACGAAGCTTGAGGTCCGGGGTTCTAATCCCAACCAGGGCAGATATTTGTATATGAATAATACGAATATTTGTTCTCGGGCCTTGGACGTTTAATATGTATTCAAGTATGTGTTTGTCTATCTATATAAGTTTGTTTATCCGTTGCCTAGTGTCCATAGTACAAGCTTTGCTTAGTTTGGGACTAGGTCAAATTGGTGTCAAGTATTCCATATTATTTATTTATAACAAGCTTTTATTTAGTTTCACCTGTCCCGTTGTCTCTCTGTCTGTCTTTAATCAAATCACGCAAGTTAAATTCGACCAACTTCCAGTAGTTGGACTGACTTGGAATTTGGTATACTTACTTATGTAGATTGCGTGACAATACAATAATCTGGTAGTGACATCCTGGTAGTCTGGCCAGGATCGTCTCCACAGGACGGAACTCTTCAAAGGTTAATGGCATCGACTTGAAATTTGGTATGCAAATGTAGTTTGGGTGACAATACAAGTACAGTCAACAAAAAGTACAGTCAGCAAAAATAAACTTGTATAAAAATAAAAAACAAAAATAAAATTTATACTTACCAAAAACTTGATATATTATTTATTTATTTATTTATTTATTTATTGCGAGATATTATTCGCTTTTGTTTCTTTACAAGTTCCTTAGAGCGAAAATTCCTATAGTGCGAAAAAATAGCAATAGGAATTCTACGAATAATCCATACCTACTTACTAGTATTATAAAGTGTGTTAGTATGTTTGTCCGTCTTTCACGTCGAAATGGAGCGACGGATCGACGGGATTTTTGGCAAAGAGACAGTTTATGGGCCAGAGAGTGACATAGGCTACTTATTATCCCGGAAAAATGCACAGTTCCAGAGGGAACAGCGCGCGATAACCGAATTACACGCGGGCGAAGCCGCGGGCAAAAGCTACTTCTATCATATAGTTCAGTGAGCAAACTTTTGTGTTCAAGTTACGTCTAGGAAAATGAAAATTTTTGGAGGTAGGTACATACACCATAAATGAAAAATGGATTTACATCTTTGTGCCTAAGTATTTTTCTTCCATCCGTCTATTTAGCTTTATGAGATAACCTTATTTTTCCAAGGCACACCAACTAATGACCAGGGTAGGTACACCAGTACGCCGCGGCACACACTTTGCGGAACACTGATCTAGTTTACGCTTCGCTTTCATATCGCCTTGCACGTTCAAATAAGACGCCAATGGATTCTTCACTTCGCCGCTACCACTCTCCGTTGACCCGCCGCCCCCCCTTACTTTCCCCTCGCCAGAGTGGGGGTTCGGACTCGAGAGATCACACAATGCCGGTCAACATCTTCAGCTCGACATAATACATAATACGTTCACAATACTCATGACTTTCATTGAAGTTTGACGTAAAAAAACGAAACGACAACGAACCTTAGAATCGCGCGAACTTACAAATTTAACCTAGAAATCCGTGAGAAATTCGACTGTTCTTTGCATAATACAAGCCAACGGCGATTTTTATGTAATACGCTGTAATAAATTGTTATGTAAGAATCATTTTGACCTCATATTTTGGCGGGTTGCGGGCAGTCGGCCGCCATGTTCGAATCCGTTCGCGCGCTTTCCCATTGACAGTTCATGTGTTCCAATTTCGTGCGTGCCAGTGACATTAAATAGTGCAGTGCCTTGGAATTTTGCGAAGTAAGTTTTTAATCGTGTCTATGGTTGCGAAACTTTTTTTTAAAATGTTTACCGTTACGAGTTGTGAAAGTCTCTCGCGGAAACGGCGGTCCGTTACCTTTTTTTATGAAGTGTATGTAGGTATGTGTGTTGAAATATCGCAACTTAGAATTACATAGTATTGCCCAATATTCTGTGGCCACTTCCGTAACCTCATTTTTTATCTTGTAATTCGCACGGTATTTAGCTATTTTGAAACGACGTCAAATGTCGTAAGGGACGATATAATGCAATAAGCAAGGGATCGCTAAGTTGGTGTCTTAAATTTTTAGTTTTTTGGATAAATATTAACCTATTAAATATAATTTAGTTTCTTACGATAATACATGCTTACTAATATTAATATACTATCCTAACTTCTTACTAGTATCTATTACAAACAGAACAGTTTATGAGAATGTATGTCGAATTTTCCTTACTTGACCAAACTTGGCACAATTTGCAGAAGTAGCGAGAAACTGTATACATATACAGGTATTTTAACTAAGTTCACTAATTTTTATTGGAAATACTTTACAGATTTAGTTTTACAAAAATTGTTCGTTTAAAGGTATAGATAGATTGAATATTTACTTTTCTAACAAGTTTTTATTCAACTTGTGATGTTTGTTTTTAACCCCCCATGCAAAAAGAGGGGTCTTATAAGTTTGACCACTATGGTGTCTGTGTGTTTGTCTGTGGCACCGTAGCTCTTAAACGGGTGGGTGGACCGGGGGTTAAAAAACACAGTGCAGTGCTCTTTAGGCTAACACTACACTGTATACATATTACCTACTAAGGGTCTCTCCACATATTATTTTTGAATCGGCGATAGCCGAAAAAGCTCTAAGTACTTATATTATGTCTAAAAATAAGAGGGAAATAACCTAACCTAACCAACAAAAAGTTGGAAAACCACTTCAAAGTTCAATATCTCAAAAACGGCTGAACTGATTTTGATAAAGACACACAGACACACATAGCGGTCAAACTTATAACACCTAACTTTTTACGACTGGTTTTCAACTTTTTATTGATTAGGTTATCATTTCTGAGTAGCCATTATCAGACACGACAAAGAAGCCTATATCTGATACGACTCTTTCTAGTGTGTGTCAGATTTTTTGCATGCTGCATGACAGATATGAATGCAGTACAGAGTCCTCGGTGCGCGAGACCGACTCGCACTTTGCTGGTTTAATTAAGAAAAACTTGACTGATTTAGGAAGGGACGGATATAAGGAAGACTAGAGTCTTCCACCAGTGTGTGTTGCCAGTGATGACTATGGCGCTGAGACGTGATCCTTGACTGTTGGCCTCTTGGAGAGGCTCAGAGTCACGCAACGAGCTATGGAGAGAGCTATGCTTGGAGTTTCTTTGCGCGATAGAATCCGGAATACGGAAATGCGTCGAAGAACTAAAGTCACCGACATAGCTGGAAAAATATGCAAGTTGAAGTGGCAATGGGCGGGCTACATCGCTCGAAAAACAAATAACCGTTGGGGGGAGAAAAGTCGTCGAGCGACCACAAACCGGAAGACGAAGCGTTGGCAGGCCTCCCAGCAGATGGACTGACGACATCGTGAGAGTTGTGGGAAACCGGTGGATGCAAGTGGCGAGTTGTCGTTCATTGTGGCGTTCTACCTTAGGCTGCTATTTACTACAAATAATTCTCAAGCAATCTCGATTCCAACGCTCGATTTCAATGAAAATTTGCACTTTAAAGTTGAATATTTCGCAAACAGATCACTATCACTGAATAGAAAAATTGTCTTAGCAAAAATGGTTATAAAGGACCTATCCAACGATACCCCACAATACACGGTTAGTCGAGAAAAAAAACCGGCCAAGAGCATGTCGGACACGCCCAAAATAGGGTTCCGTAGCCATTACGAAAAAATTAAGTAATATTTTTCTAAGGATTTCGTATTTTATACGGAATCTTCCAAGTTTAGGTATATTTTATACCTTAGGCTGCTATTTACTCTTAAACTACTAATAATTCTCAAGCAAACTTAGCCGTTATAGTTTTTCTTGAAAGTTTGACATACTTACTACTATCATCCATCATTTTAGAGGGGGGGATTTTTCGATTCAACAAATCGTTGAATCGAAAAATCGTCCTAGCAAACCATGGCTTTAAAATATCTATCCAACGATACCCCACACTGTAGGGATGAAAGAGAAAAAAAAATCATCCCCACTTTACGTCTATGGGAGGCACCCTAAAAAAAATTTATTTTGGTTTTTTATTGTACCATTTTGTCGGCATAGTTTACATATATATACGTGCAAAATTACAGCTTTCTAGCATTGATCGTCCCTGAGCAAAGCCGCGTATGGATGGTCAGACAGACAGACAGACATGGCGAAACTATAAGGGTTCCGTTTTTGCCATTTTGGCTCCGGAACCCTAAAAGCCTTTGGTGAATATTGACGATTTTCTCGGGGGTATTAATGGTCAAAATTGATGTTATGTACTTTAAGGATGGCCCCAAGCAGCGTCCTATATTTGAGACCTTGAACATCTGCACCGAAGCGTGCGTTGCGCCACAGTACGCTAGTTACGTAGTGTTACGAATTGCGATTTGGGTGGTGTAGAGATAGTTTAACCTTGGTACGATAAAGAAGAGCGCAAGTAACAGGGCGTGGAGTGACTAGATAGAAGAAAACCGGCCAAGAGCGTGTCGGACACGCCCGAAATAGGGTTCCGTAGCTATTACGAAAAAATGAAGTAATATTTATCAAAGGATTTCGCTGCTATTTACTATTAAACTACTAATAATTCTCAAGAAAACTTAACCGATATTTCGCTTGATTTTAATGAAAATTTGCACTTTAAAGCTGAATATTTTGCAAATCAATCACTGAATCGAAAAATCGTTCTAGCAACCCCGTAATGGTTTTAAAAGACCTATAATATCCAACGATACCCCACACTACAAGATTGGATGAGAAAAAAAAAATCACTCCCACTTTACATCTATGGAAGGAACACTAAAAAATTTTGTTTTGTCGGCATAGTTTAAGTCATATGTATTCATGCAAAATTATCCCTGAGCAAAGCTGCGGACAGACAGACAGACAGACATGGCGAAACTATAAAGGTTCCGTTTTGCCATTTTGGCTATGAAACCCTAAAAAACCGGACACGCTCAAGATAGTTACGAAAAAATAAAGGTGCGGTGCGGACGGACATAACTGTCATCAGCATCCGAATCTGACCTTTTTTGCAAGGGTCGAATATTGTTGTAGGACCTTGTTCAAGGTCCGCCCGGATTGCTACCACCATCTTGCTCGCTAATCCTGCCGTGAAGCAGCAGAGCTTGCACTGTTGTGTTTCGGCGTGGAGAGTAAGACATCGCAGCCGGTGAAATTACTGGCACTTGAGGTATCCCATCTTAGGTCTCTAGGTTGGCAACGCGTCTGCAATACCCCCCCTGGTGTTCAGATGTTAATGGGCGGTGGTGATCTCTTACCATCAGGAGCCACTTGCTAGTTGACCATCCAGTAGGATAAAAAAAATTGATGGTCTAAATTGTCGAATATGTCTGAGAATTTCTGAGGCGATGGATGAAAGTTGAGTAAGTATTTAGTTGCTTACATTAATTGAATTTTACAGTGAATTGGCTTACAGCTGTATTTAATACTGTGTAAATTTTGTTTTAGTTAGTAAATAAATAAATACATTAATTTGAATTTAAATGGGTCCCACTGAAAAACATTGTTGCTGCTTGGTTGCTGCATGCTGAGTGGGCCCACAATTTATACTATTCGATGTTTTTTAATTGTTTCTTTCTAACGTGTTTTTTCTCTATATCGAGTATGTGTTAATAAATATATATGTGTATATATATATGTACATATCTCCCTCTCTCTCTCTCTCTCTCTCTCTCTTCTCTTACCATTAAAACCCGACGCCACGCCACGCTTGCGACACGCCTTGTATCGTGTGTCAGGGGGCTACTACGGAATCCGAAAATAGAAGATTGTATGGTTCCGTCCCTCACTCTCGTATTATAGTAGATTGTTCAACAAGGGACTAAAACAAGCCATAATGTCACGAGATGTTTAGCCACCCGAGCAGACGAATTTTCCAAGTCGGTATTTTTAAACCTTAGGCTGCTATTTATTTACTCAAACTACTAATAATTCTCAAGAAAACTTAACCGTAATAGTTTTCCTTATATTTCCCACTAATATTACAAATGCGAATGTTTGTAAGTCTGTTTCTTTGTTACTTGCTGAACCGATTTAGATGAAATTCGGTATACAGATAGTTTGAGTCCCGGGAAAGGGCAGGATAGTTTTTTATACTCGTAAAATTTCATAGATCCCGCGGGATAGCGATAAAGTCACACAGAGCGGAGTCGCGGGCAACAAACTAGTTAGTTATCCTGCACACGTATTTTTAAAAACGCTCGGTGACTCAGTTCAAGTTATTCTCGGTATGTATGTTTGGTCGCAACTCGCTCTTGACCTAAAAAAATCGCTTACTTTACTTACTAGTCATAAATATTTAACATGTATTTCATTGTCACGTTTGGCCTGAGAAGGAAATGGTACTGTCATTATCATACAGCGAATATTTTACCCGACAGCCCGAAGAAGGATTATGTTTTTCGACAGTAGGTATGTATGTGGGTATGTATCATCATCATCCAGCCTATATACGTCCCACTGCTGGGCACAGGCCTCCTCTCAGAACAAGAGGGCTGGGCTATAGTTCCACGCGGGCCCAGTGCGGATGGGAACTTCACACGCCCATTGAATTGCTTCGCAGGTTTGTTGGTTTCCTCACGATGTTTTCCTTCACCGCAAAGCTCGTGGTAAATTTCAAATGTAATTCGCACATGAATATGCACACACATGTGGTATGTTGTATGGCTATTTTTTGGTCATCTCTGCGCGTAAACGGCTGGCAGGATTTTAACATTTGAAATGTCATTAGATTCTTCATAACTGTCGGAGTGACACAAGGTATAAATAAATATTTCAATATAGCGTCCGTGAAAAAAATTTGACTGGGGAATCAAAAATAGTAGTTGTACAACAGAGCATAAAACAGTCATTTTAGCCAAGACGTTCTATCCACCGAGCCGACTCGGTACGGCGAGGGTGGATGGACACGTCGAGGGTAAAATGGCTTTGTTGTTCGAGTTTTACACTCCGCTTTTCTCTTAGATTGCGAGGAAATGAAATTATTTAATTATTTTTTATACATTATATTATTATTATTTTTAATTATATTTTTTAAGTATTTTTAAATTAAAATTATTGAAGAAATATGTAGAAACTTTTTGTTTGTGGCTGTTGATACCTGATTACCTTGGTCATAGACGAAGATTTTACTTTATGCACTAGAGCATAAAAAGTCATTTTATGTCGCCTAGTAGTAGCTGGACGTCTGGATAAAGTAGGTAGCCTATGTATTATTCCAGAGCCTGGAATAATACATAAGCTACTTTTTATGCCGATATTACCACGGGATGGGATAAATCTTGAAATTTCAAACCGCTGGGTTTAGTATTTAATTTTTGAACAGTTTTTCTTAACACAACCTCAATGAAGATCACAATATAAAATTTGGGGATTCCCAGGAGAATTTTGTAAAATCCCTAAGTGTCAAACTCTCTTTTCGAACTCTAAACTCTCGTAAAATAATAAATTAAAAAATCAACAACCCGACTGCTTTAAAAAGCTAAAAGGAAGAAAACGAGTCTAGTCGT
>NC_133499.1:5545778-5568556 GCF_025370935.1 Choristoneura fumiferana
ACCTTTCTCAATAACTTGACTTAGCATGCGCAAACGCCACGCATAGTTATGAATAAAATCGTCTTGAAAATATTGCGTCAATAATATTAACATGCGAGAAACTATTCAACGACGCATAAGTGATAATTAGAGAGATAGCTTTCTATCGTTTTACCCGACAGCGCTAAGGAGGATATTGTTTTTCGAGCGTATGGTATTAATGTCTATTTCTTTGATCCTCTCAGTAGCGTAAACGGCTGGACGGTTTTCAGGTGCGTGCGACCAAACGCTGCTTTATAAACGGTGACGGCACGGAATCGCAGTGACGCACCTTATGCGCACCATTTTTTTTTGCATGCTTTCCACACCGCTGCTTAAAGTACGCAAACGGTGCGGAATCGCAGTGACGGGCCGTAAACGACAAGACTTTTGTTCGGTAAAGTCCTGACGTTTACGGCACTCAGTACGATTCCGTATTTTAAGCAGCGGTGTGGAGAGATGCGATAAAACGGTGCGCATACGGTGCGTCACTGCGATACCGTGCCGTTCCTGTTTTTTTAAGCAGCGGTTTGGTCGCACCTTTCAACATACTTACTGTTGTATTTGACTTTGTTTATTGAAGTGACAAACGTACATCAGATAGAATACAATGTATAGTAAAGAATAAGAAATTTAAACATTTTGATTAGCCAGTTATACAACATACTCCCCGTAATCAAAACAAGATTATAAACATAAACCTATTCTTTTATACAATTCTGATGCTTGATACGAGCCAATGGCTTAGTTAGTACATCAGCCCACATCTCCAAAGTATTGATATATACGACATTAACAATATTGTTCGATAATAAATCTCGTATATAATGAAATCTTGTGTCTATATGCTTGGTTCTGTTGTGGTGACCGGATTCAATGCCAACTTCTGGCAGACTGTGAATCATTATAAATAGTAATAACTGTTGACATACCAGTAAGTTCACACATCAATCGCCTGAGAAATTCAGCCTCTCTACCCGCACTGGACAAACTCATATATTCGCTTCGCTGGATGACAGGGCAATGGTGGTTTGCTTCTTACTTTCCATGAAATGGCTCCCCCGGCCATAAAAAATAGAATCCGGTGTATGAACGACGATCCATAGGACAATTGGCCCAATCTGCATCCGCGTAGCCAATTAGACATCCACCGTCTTTCCTGTAAGTAATGCCCAAATCCATAGTGCCTTTCAAATATTGTAATACACGTTTTGCCGCCTTCAATGACTTTTATCATATTTAGTATTGAATTGACTCAAATATGATGTAGCAAAAGCAATGTCTGGACGAGTATTAACGGCCAGAAAATTGAGTGAGCCTATCAATTGCTGATACGGATAGGATAATGAAGATTCACTTACATTCTTCTCACTCGGCAGAAACTTTTTAGTTTCCAACGGCGTAGGAACGCTCTTACAGTTCATCATGTGAACTTTTGTAGCAAATCACGAATGTAACTTTCTTGAGATATTTTAATCTCATTAGTTTGTAATGTATATAAACCTAAGTAATAACTAAGTTTGCCAATCACTTTCAGACTAAAATGATTCCGCAAGTCAGATATGACAGTATTTAGCGTTTTATTTTCTTTGTACAAAATGACAATGTCATCGACATGGAAAGCGAGTATTATTAACTCGTTACCAAACTTTTTAGTATAAATACATGCTTCCGAAGGAGTTTGGTTAAAACCTATGCATTGTAAAATTTCGGTCAACTTTTTATACCATGCTCGTGAAGCCTGTTTGAGGCCATAAAGCGATCGTTTCAGTAAAACATACTTTATCTTCTTGACCAGGTTTATAAATCCTTCTGGCTGACTCATATACACTTCTTCCTCCAAAATTCCGTTTAAAAATGCCGTGTCAACGTCTAAATGGTGCATTTTCATTCCCTCTTCCGCAGCCAATGCGAACAACATGCGTAAAGAAGAATTTCGGACGACTGGAGAGAAAGTTTCCAAGTAGTCAATACCATAAACTTGATTAAATCCTTTCGCGACAAGTCTGGCTTTATATTTAATTACGTCACCATGCGCATTTTTCTTCAGCTTGTAGATCCATTTGCAAGGTATGACTTTCTTATCTGGTCTATCAACGAGAACCCAAGTTTGTTTCTCAAGCAGTGACTGATATTCATCTTGCATAGCTTGATACCATTTATCACTATCTTCTGCGTTCAAAGCCTGTGTATAAGTTGTAGGTTCATCCATCAGCTGAGGGGATGAAGTTTGCATGCATACACAATTGGCAGCAGAATTAGGTTTTCTAGGTCTCAAATTGTACCTTGGTTCTACAGAATCAGTATCAGATTCAGTTTCTTCTGATGAAGATGCAATAACAGGTTGAACTGACACATTTGGAGTAACAGCGTTATGCCACTGCCCCACGACATTAATATCAGACTGAACATCTTCTGATATAATATCTACAATATCAGGTTGAATCTGTTCATTTTCGATGACAGCGCTTGTGACAGGTGTTCGACTATCTGAACTATTTGACGAGTTTACTTGCGAACTAAGCAATAGAGGTACAACTGCTGATTCGTTAAATCATTATCAGACTTACAAGTTGTCTTTACTTTCAAATCTTGAAAATCACATTCAAAAAAGTAACATCTCTGCTTTTCACAAGTCTTCTGGGATATCTAATATCTCTGAAAAATAACTTCTTGGATCTTCTGAATATCCAACGAAAATATACTCGGATGCTTTCATGTCAATTTCTTCCGATTACATTCAGGGACATGGATGAATGCTCTGCATCCAAAAACACGCAGATGAGAAAGATTTGGTACCTTAGCATACCATTTCTCGTACGCCGTCTTCCCATTGAGAGCACGGTGAGGAGACCTATTTTTAAGATATACAGCCATCTCTGCAGCATCTTGCCATTAAGCCGGAGAAAGGGAGCTATCAGAAAGCATTGACCTTACTTTCTCCAAAATTGAGCGATTTGTTCTTTCTGCAATAAAATTTTGCTGAGGACTGTAGGGAACTGTTGTTTGGTGTTGAATTCCTTCATTTTGTAAATATCTCGAAAATTCAGCATTAACATATTCTTTTCCATTATCGCTCTTCAATATCTTAATCTTTGCTCCTGTTTCCCGCTCTACTGTGGACTGGAAAACATGAAACTTGTTCTTTACTTCCGCTTTTGAAGGAATAAAGAATACAAAAGTCATACGAGAAAAATCATCTATGAAAAATAAAATATACTTATTGCCTTGAAATGAAGTTTCAGGCAAGGGTCCACAAATATCTGAATGAATAAGTTCCAGAACAGAAGTTGATCTTTTATGTGAAACTTTCTTAAAGGGTTTCCTATTCTGCTTACCTTCAATGCAGGGGATACATGGTTCCTTATCGACTTCTGAGTAGTCCACGCCCACTGCGTGTCCCTTCCTCAGTTGATCCATTCCGATGCGACATAAATGACCTAGTCGTCTATGCCAGAGCTTGAAGCTAGAAACATCAGAGTTAGTCTCAAAAGCAGATAATTGAGTAATTGGGTTGACCGTACAGTCTAAAGAATACAGTCCACCACATATAGAACCATGTAAAATTACATCGCCTGTACAAGAAAAAGCATCAGAATCATAAAAATTACAACCTGTTCTATCAAAAACTACGTTAAAACCTTTATCTACTGCCTTCTTCACTGAAATAAGATTAGAATTCAAGTTCGGTACATGAACTACATCAGTAATCTTCTTTATATTCGTATTCTGACCGCAAGTGGTGATAGAAATATCTCCAATGCCTTTACTGGGCAATACATCTCCATTTGCAATGGTTACAGTCCCAATAGACGAACTTCTCACATTATTCATCCAATCAGCTCGTGACGTCATGTGTGCTGAAGCTCCAGAATCAATAAACCATTTATCACGCTCTAATCCGTCATTGACATTCAGTGCACATAGAGAATTTTTGTGATTTACGGGTCTCTTCTTCTTGTCCTTTTATGGGGACAATCTGGACGCTTATGTCCTGGCTCCATGCAGTCGTAACACACAATAGGTTTCTTCGGTTTGGATGTAGAAGGTTTGTTCTGGTTCATTCGTGTACGAAGAGCAGTATCTGGGTTATCTATAGCTGGTTTATTCAGTTCATTCAATAATTTGGTCTTAATTAAATCCACTGTAATGTCTATGTTGGAATTTTCCAAAGCCATTACTAAAGGTGCATATTGAGGACTTAAACCTCCAAGAAGAATCGCAGCTATTGAAGCATCTTCCATAATTTTGCCAATGTCGGCTAAATCTTGCACAGTTGACATGACAGCATTTATGTACATCTCTATATTGGAATCAAAATCATCAAGACAGTACCTGTAGAGTTTCCGTTCGAGGCTTATACGTCGCCCTAATCCTTTGTCCTCGTAAGCGGACGAAAGAGCATCCAAGCTTCTTTGGCTGTTTTGCATGACCTTACATGAGTTATTGCCATACCATCTAATAAAGTGAGACATATTTTCGATAACGCCTTCTGATCGTTACGTGATTTTACCTCAGTAGGAATTTTACTTTCATCAGAATATCCGATGATCGTCTCCCATAACTCTTCATGCATAAGGTACATACGCATTTTGAATTTCCATACGGAATAACCGTCTCTGTTTATGAGTGGTTTTATGCCAGAAATCGAATTATTTGCCATATTTATACGCACAGCTGTTTGATGTCACAACAAAAATAGTATGAAAATATCTTCGTGAACTATTGAAAATTTTCACAGATTTTCATAATTTATAAACGCACATACTGGAAAAAACTAGTAGATTCACTTTTTATAAAGAATATATAGTTTTTATAAGTAATACTCAGTTAAATATAGAGTTTCGTGCTGATAACGAATGTTGTATTTGACTTTGTTTATTGAAGTGACAAACGTACATCAGATAGAATACAATGTATAGTAAAGAATAAGAAATTTAAACATTTTGATTAGCCAGTTATACAACACTTACGATCATTAGATCCGTCATAACCATAACTGTCGGAGTGACGTAGGGAATACATATATGTATATATATTATTATATTTCAAAAAGGCGTCGGCGAAAAAAATGTGGACCAAATTATTTTTATTGTAAGCGCTTAATAGTATCAAAAGAAAGCTAATAATTGATTTATTCCCTTCCACAATATTATGTTTTATAACACTTTTAAGATGTCATTTTCACAGGAGCATAAAAGTGCGAAATTTAATAAAAAATAAAACACCATCACCGAATTATTTGCTGTAGGAGCAAGCAAGACGACCGGATGGCAAAGTGGTTAGAGAACCTGACTACGAAGCTTGAGGTCCGGGGTTCTAATCCCAACCAGGGCAGATATTTGTATATGAATAATACGAATATTTGTTCTCGGGCCTTGGACGTTTAATATGTATTCAAGTATGTGTTTGTCTATCTATATAAGTTTGTTTATCCGTTGCCTAGTGTCCATAGTACAAGCTTTGCTTAGTTTGGGACTAGGTCAAATTGGTGTCAAGTATTCCATATTATTTATTTATAACAAGCTTTTATTTAGTTTCACCTGTCCCGTTGTCTCTCTGTCTGTCTTTAATCAAATCACGCAAGTTAAATTCGACCAACTTCCAGTAGTTGGACTGACTTGGAATTTGGTATACTTACTTATGTAGATTGCGTGACAATACAATAATCTGGTAGTGACATCCTGGTAGTCTGGCCAGGATCGTCTCCACAGGACGGAACTCTTCAAAGGTTAATGGCATCGACTTGAAATTTGGTATGCAAATGTAGTTTGGGTGACAATACAAGTACAGTCAACAAAAAGTACAGTCAGCAAAAATAAACTTGTATTAAAAATAAAATTTATACTTACCAAAAACTTGTTATATATTATTTATTTATTTATTTATTGCGAGATATTGTTCGCTTTTGTTTCTTTACAAGTTCCTTAGAGCGAAAATTCCTATAGTGCGAAAAAATAGCAATAGGAATTCTACGAATAATCCATACCTACTTACTAGTATTATAAAGTGTGTTAGTATGTTTGTCCGTCTTTCACGTCGAAATGGAGCGACGGATCGACGGGATTTTTGGCAAAGAGACAGTTTATGGGCCAGAGAGTGACATAGGCTACTTATTATCCCGGAAAAATGCACAGTTCCAGAGGGAACAGCGCGCGATAACCGAATTACACGCGGGCGAAGCCGCGGGCAAAAGCTACTTCTATCATATAGTTCAGTGAGCAAACTTTTTGTGTTCAAGTTACGTCTAGGAAAATGAAAATTTTTGGAGGTAGGTACATACACCATAAATGAAAAATGGATTTACATCTTTGTGCCTAAGTATTTTTCTTCCATCCGTCTATTTAGCTTTATGAGATAACCTTATTTTTCCAAGGCACACCAACTAATGACCAGGGTAGGTACACCAGTACGCCGCGGCACACACTTTGCGGAACACTGATCTAGTTTACGCTTCGCTTTCATATCGCCTTGCACGTTCAAATAAGACGCCAATGGATTCTTCACTTCGCCGCTACCACTCTCCGTTGACCCGCCGCCCCCCCTTACTTTCCCCTCGCCAGAGTGGGGGTTCGGACTCGAGAGATCACACAATGCCGGTCAACATCTTCAGATCGACATAATACATAATACGTTCACAATACTCATGACTTTCATTGAAGTTTGACGTAAAAAAACGAAACGACAACGAACCTTAGAATCGCGCGAACTTACAAATTTAACCTAGAAATCCGTGAGAAATTCGACTGTTCTTTGCATAATACAAGCCAACGGCGATTTTTATGTAATACGCTGTAATAAATTGTTATGTAAGAATCATTTTGACCTCATATTTTGGCGGGTTGCGGGCAGTCGGCCGCCATGTTCGAATCCGTTCGCGCGCTTTCCCATTGACAGTTCATGTGTTCCAATTTCGTGCGTGCCAGTGACATTAAATAGTGCAGTGCCTTGGAATTTTGCGAAGTAAGTTTTTAATCGTGTCTATGGTTGCGAAACTTTTTTTTAAAATGTTTACCGTTACGAGTTGTGAAAGTCTCTCGCGGAAACGGCGGTCCGTTACCTTTTTTTATGAAGTGTATGTAGGTATGTGTGTTGAAATATCGCAACTTAGAATTACATAGTATTGCCCAATATTCTGTGGCCACTTCCGTAACCTCATTTTTTATCTTGTAATTCGCACGGTATTTAGCTATTTTGAAACGACGTCAAATGTCGTAAGGGACGATATAATGCAATAAGCAAGGGATCGCTAAGTTGGTGTCTTAAATTTTTAGTTTTTTGGATAAATATTAACCTATTAAATATAATTTAGTTTCTTACGATAATACATGCTTACTAATATTAATATACTATCCTAACTTCTTACTAGTATCTATTACAAACAGAACAGTTTATGAGAATGTATGTCGAATTTTCCTTACTTGACCAAACTTGGCACAATTTGCAGAAGTAGCGAGAAACTGTATACATATACAGGTATTTTAACTAAGTTCACTAATTTTTATTTGAGATACTTTACAGATTTAGTTATACAAAAATTGTTCGTTTAAAGGTATAGATAGATTGAATATTTACTTTTCTAAAACACAGTGCAATGCTCTTTAGGCTAACACTACACTGTATACATATTACCTACTAAGGGTCTCTCCACATATTATTTTTGAATCGGCGATAGTCGAAAAAGCTCTAAGTACTTATATTATGTCTAAAAATAAGAGGGAAATAACCAAACCTAACCAACAAAAAGTTGGAAAACCACTTCAAAGTTCAATATCTCAAAAACGGCTGAACCGATTTTGATAAAGACACACAGACACACATAGCGGTCAAACTTATAACACCTAACTTTTTGCGACTGGTTTTCAACTTTTTATTGGTTAGGTTATCATTTCTGAGTAGCATTTGGTTTAAACAACATGTAGCGTTATCAGCGCCAATATCAGACACGACAAAGAAGCCTATATCTGATACGACTCTATTTCTAGTGTGTGTCAGATTTTTTGCATGCTGCATGACAGATATGAATGCAGTACAGAGTCCTCGGTGCGCGAGACCGACTCGCACTTTGCTGGTTTAATTAAGAAAAACTTGACTGATTTAGGAAGGGACAGGGATATAAGGAAGACTAGAGTCTTCGACCAGTGTGTGTTGCCAGTGATGACTATGGCGCTGAGACGTGATCCTTGACTGTTGGCCTCTTGGAGAGGCTCAGAGTCACGCAACGAGCTATGGAGAGAGCTATGCTTGGAGTTTCTTTGCGCGATAGAATCCGGAATACGGAAATGCGTCGAAGAACTAAAGTCACCGACATAGCTGGAAAAATATGCAAGTTGAAGTGGCAATGGGCGGGCTACATCGCTCGAAGAACAAATAACCGTTGGGGGAGAAAAGTCGTCGAGCGACCACGAACCGGAAGACGAAGCGTTGGCAGGCCTCCCAGCAGATGGACTGACGACATCGTGAGAGTTGTGGGAAACCGGTGGATGCAAGTGGCGAGTTGTCGTTCATTGTGGCGTTCTACCTTAGGCTGCTATTTACTCTTGAACTACAAATAATTCTCAAGCAATCTCGATTCCAACGCTCGATTTCAATGAAAATTTGCACTTTACAGTTGAATATTTCGCAAACAGATCACTATCACTGAATAGAAAAATTGTCTTAGCAACCCCCCCCCCCCCAATGGTTATAAAAGACCTATCCAACGATACCCCACAATACACGGTTAGTCGAGAAAAAAAACCGGCCAAGAGCGTGTCGGACACGCCCAAAATAGGGTTCCGTAGCCATTACGAAAAAATTAAGTAATATTTTTCTAAGGATTTCGTATTTTATACGGAATCTTCCAAGTTTAGGTATATTTTATACCTTAGGCTGCTATTTACTCTTAAACTACTAATAATTCTCAAGCAAACTTAGCCGTTATAGTTTTCCTTGAAAGTTTGACATACTTACTACCATAATGATTTTTTTCAAATTTTTCCACTCACCGGTTTAGATTTTAGAGGGGGGGGGGACGCTCGATTTTCATGAAAATTTGCACTTTAAAGTTGAATATTTCGCAAACAAATCGTTGAATCGAAAAATCGTCTTAGCAAACCATGGTTTTAAAATATCTATCCAACGATACCCCACACTATAGGGTTGAAAGAGAAAAAAAAATCATCCCCACTTTACGTCTATGGGAGGCACCCTAAAAAAAATTTATTTTGGTTTTTTTATTGTACCATTTTGTCGGCATAGTTTACATATATATACGTGCAAAATTACAGCTTTCTAGCATTGATAGTCCCTGAGCAAAGCCGCGGACGGACGGACAGACAGACAGACATGGCGAAACTATAAGGGTTCCGTTTTTGCCATTTTGGCTCCGGAACCCTAAAAGCCTTTGGTGAATATTGACGATTTTCTCGGGGGTATTAATGGTCAAAATTGATGTTATGTACTTTAAGGATGGCCCCAAGCAGCGTCCTATATTTGAGACCTTGAACATCTGCACCGAAGCGTGCGTTGCGCCACAATACGCTAGTTACGTAGTGTTACGAATTGCGATTTGGGTGGTGTAGAGATAGTTTAACCTTGGTACGATAAAGAAGAGCGCAAGTAACAGGGCGTGGAGTGACTAGATAGAAGAAAACCGGCCGAGAGCGTGTCGGACACGCCCGAAATAGGGTTCCGTAGCGATTACGAAAAAATGAAGTAATATTTATCAAAGGATTTCGCTGCTATTTACTTAACCGATATTTCGCTTGATTTTAATGAAAATTTGCACTTTAAAGCTGAATATTTTGCAAATCAATCACTGAATCGAAAAATCGTTCTAGCAACCCCGTAATGGTTTTAAAAGACCTATAATATCCAACGATACCCCACACTACAAGATTGGATGAGAAAAAAAAAATCACTCCCACTTTACATCTATGGAAGGAACACTAAAAAATTTTGTTTTGTCGGCATAGTTTACATATGTATTCATGCAAAATTATCCCTGAGCAAAGCTGCGGACAGACAGACAGACAGACATGGCGAAACTATAAAGGTTCCGTTTTGCCATTTTGGCTATGAAACCCTAAAAAACCGGACACGCTCAAGATAGTTACGAAAAAATAAAGGTGCGGAGCGGACGGACATAACTGTCATCAGCATCCGAATCTGACCTTTTTTGCAAGGGTCGAATATTGTTGTAGGACCTTGTTCAAGGTCCGCCCGGATTGCTACCACCATCTTGCTCGCTAATCCTGCCGTGAAGCAGCAGAGCTTGCACTGTTGTGTTTCGGCGTGGAGAGTAAGACAGCCGGTGAAATTACTGGCACTTGAGGTATCCCATCTTAGGTCTCTAGGTTGGCAACGCGTCTGCAATAACCCCCCTGGTGTTCAGATGTTTATGGGCGGTGGTGATCTCTTACCATCAGGAGCCACTTGCTCGTTTGCCATCCAGTAGGATAAAAAAAAATTGATGGTCTAAATTTGTCGAATATGTCTGAGAATTTCTGAGGCGATGGATGAAAGTTGAGTAAGTATTTAGTTGCTTACATTAATTGAATTTTACAGTGAATTGGCTTACAGCTGTATTTAATACTGTGTAAATTTTGTTTTACTTAGTAAATAAATAAATACATTAATTTGAATTTAAATGGGTCCCACTGAAAAACATTGTTGCTGCTTGCCGCAACATTATGCTGAGTGGGCCTCAATTTATACTATTCGATGTTTTTTTAATTGTTTCTTTCTAACGTGTTTTTTCTCTATATCGAGTATGTGTTAATATATATATATATATATATATATATACATATCTCCCCTCTCTCTCTCTCTCTCTCTCTCTCTCTCTTACCATTAAAACCCGACGCCACGCCACGCTTGCGACACGCCTTGTATCGTGTGTCAGGGGGCTACTACGGAATCCGAAAATAGAAGATCGTATGGTTCCGTCCCTCACTCTCGTATTATAGTAGATTGTTCAACAAGGGACTAAAACAAGCCATAATGTCACGAGATGTTTAGCCACCCGAGCAGACGAATTTTCCAAGTCGGTATATTTTAAACCTTAGGCTGCTATTTATTTACTCAAACTACTAATAATTCTCAAGAAAACTTAACCGTAATAGTTTTCCTTATATTTCCCACTAATATTACAAATGCGAATGTTTGTAAGTCTGTTTCTTTGTTACTTGCTGAACCGATTTAGATGAAATTCGGTATACAGATAGTTTGAGTCCCGGGAAAGGGCAGGATAGTTTTTTATACTCGTAAAATTTCATAGATCCCGCGGGATAGCGATAAAGTCACACAGAGCGGAGTCGCGGGCAACAAACTAGTTAGTTATCCTGCACACGTATTTTTAAAAACGCTCGGTGACTCAGTTCAAGTTATTCTCGGTATGTATGTTTGGTCGCAACTCGCTCTTGACCTAAAAAAATCGCTTACTTTACTTACTAGTCATAAATATTTAACATGTATTCATTGTCACGTTTGGCCTGAGAAGGAAATGGTACTGTCATTATCATACAGCGAATATTTTACCCGACAGCCCGAAGAAGGATTATGTTTTTCGACAGTAGGTATGTATGTGGGTATGTATCATCATCATCCCAGCCTATATACGTCCCACTGCTGGGCACAGGCCTCCTCTCAGAACAAGAGGGCTTGGGCTATAGTTCCCACGCGGGCCCAGTGCGGATTGGGAACTTCACACGCACCATTGAATTGCTTCGCAGGTTTGTGCAGGTTTCCTCACGATGTTTTCCTTCACCGCAAAGCTCGTGGTAAATTTCAAATGTAATTCCGCACATGAATATGCACACACATGTGGGTATGTATGTATGGCTATTTTTTGGTCATCTCTGCGGCGTAAACGGCTGGCAGGATTTTAACATTTGAAATGTCATTAGATTCTTCATAACTGTCGGAGTGACACAAGGTATAAATAAATATTTCAATATAGCGTCCGTGAAAAAAATTTGACTGGGGAATCAAAAATAGTAGATTGTACAACAAGAGCATAAAACAAGTCATTTTAGCCAAGACGTTCATATCCACCCGAGCCGACTCGGTACGGCGAGGGTGGATAGACACGTCGAGGGTAAAATGGCTTTGTTGTTCGAGTTTTACACTCCGCTTTTCACTTAGATTGCGAGGAAATGAAATTATTTAATTTATTTTTTCATACATTATATTATTATTATTTTTAATTATATTTTTTAAGTATTTTTTAAATTAAAAATTATTAAAGAAATATGTAGAAACTTTTTTGTTTGTGGCTGTTGATACCTGATTACCTTGGTCATAGACGAAGATTTTACTTTATGCACTAGAGCATAAAAAGTCATTTTATGTCGCCTAGTAGTAGCTGGACGTCTGGATAAAAAGTAGGTAGCCTATGTATTATTCCAGAGCCTGGAATAATACATAAGCTACTTTTTATGCCGATATTACCACGGGATAGGGATAAAATCTTGAAATTTCAACCGCTGGGTTTAGTATTGAATTTTTGAACAGTTTTTCTTAACACAACCTCAATGAAGATCACGATATAAAATTTGGGGATTCCCAGGGGAATTTTGTAAAATCCCTAAGTTTCAAACTCTCTTTTCGAACTCTAAACTCTAGTAAAATAATAAATTAAAAAATCAACAACCCGACTGCTTTAAAAAAAACTAAAAGGAAGAAAACGAGTCTAGTCGTCTAGAAGTCTGTTAAGGTAGCTAGCTTACTGTTACAAGTATTGGGATTGTTGGTGGGACAGCAAAGTGGGTGGTGGGGGCAACCGAAGATTACAGCGCTCGCTACGGCAAAAAATGAAACCAACAAAAAATTGGAAAACCCCCGACTTTGTGGAAAACGGCGGAACCGATTTTGATAAAACATGTCTAAGAACCGTCGCTAGAAAACCTGCTTTCAAATAAAAAAAACAGCATTCAAATCGGTCCACCGGTTTAAGAGCTACGGTGCTACAGACAGATAGACAGACAGACACATAGCGGTCAAACTTATAACACCCCTCTTTTTGCGTCGGGATGGTAGTAAATATATCAAACTTGCAAGTAAAACTATATCGGTTAAGTTTTCTTGAGAATTATTAGTAGTTTAAGAGTAAATAGCAGCCTAAGGTATAAAATATACCTAAACTTGGAATATTCCGTACAAAATACGAAATCCTTAGAAAAATATAACTTATTTTATCCGTAATGGCTACGGAACCCTATTTCGGGCGTGTCCGACACGCTCTTGGCCGGTTTTTTATTTATATAGAAGATGTCGTCTTACTTAACAAGATATGCTTACAAATTGTAAAAACACTGACAGACAAGAATAGTGACAAATTTTACAGATTGATTGATTGATTTAAAAAAGTATGGTGGAAGACTATAATGAAATAAGTGGATAATTGTCGTAAGAAGAAATAATGAATGAGAAATGATTCGCGTGCGAAGTCGTAGATAAATCTAGTATATATATGACGTAGGTGCCAGGTGCCTGCAAAGGTTAGCTGTATCTAGGCCAAGCGGCGGTCATCATACTCATAACAACGCAAAATTTCTCCAATCGGTGACCTCCTTAGCGATGTGCGCAAGCGCATCGGCGCGAACTCGGCAGATCATCGAAATCGGATTTTGCTACAGGGTCTACTGAAATTCAAAAATATATTTCTCAAAATCGGCTAAACTGATCTTGATGAAACATATCTAAGTACCATCGCTAGAAAACTTGCTTTCAAATAAAAAAAACCGCATTCAAATCGGTCCACCCGTTTAAGAGCCACGGTGCCACAGGAAGACACACAGACACATATAGCGGTCAAACTTAAAACACTCCACTTTTTGCGTCGGGGGTTAATAACGCATAAGATAATTTTTTTAACTATTTGAACTCCATCCTTTATTAACCCTAACCGTGACCTACCTTAACTAAGTTTACTAGACAGTTCAGTTATGAACCAAACCGGTTTACCGTTCCGGTCCAATAACCGGACGCTGGGTGTATGCCTCGCTTCGCTTCATAATCATGCAACTAATATAATGATCAAAGTTTGTGAGTTACCCATGTGATGTCGGGTTAGAATTACACCTCTCCATTTCTTACGTGGATGTCGTAAGTGGCGACTGAGGATATAGGTTAAGGTATACCATAGATAGACGACAGGCTAGCAACCTGTCCCTATTGTACCGTTTTTGACAAACGTAAAACCTAAAATTTTATAACAACAAATTGAAGCTACTACAAAAATCCTTGAAAATAATTTTCTACCAGTCTGAAGTCGATCGAATATATAAGTGATCAGTTTTGTACCTTGTCACTTTAAAGTCATGTTTGAAAAGCTATATGAAATTGTGTAACGACTGAAAACGACAAGGTACAGAAATGATAAATTATTTATGGCGTTGACTGCACAAGTTAAATAAAATGTTCTTAATATGGCAACCATTAGGATGGTGACGGGGACCCGTACGTTAACTTTATATGCTCACTAGCTGTTGGCCGTGACTCTGTCCGCGTAGAATCCGTTTATCGCTATCCCGTAGAAACTATGCAATTTTCCGGGATAAAAACTAAACTATGTCCTTCCCCGGGACTCAAACTATCTGTATACCGAATTTCGTCAAAATTGGTTCAGCGGTTTAGGCGTGATAAGGTAACATACAAACAAACAGACTTACAAACTTTCGCACAGTGGGATATAAATCATGGATACGTCGGACCGTTTTGTGCAAAATAAGATGTTAATGAACGACTATGCGTGCCACATTAACGTTAACAAATATAACCTTTACATTCATTGAACTAAGGTATAGTTTTGGTCGCAGCCACCCCTTAGTTTCTCGATAAAAGTGAAATGCCATGCGCGTGAGCATGAAACGTGAGTATCCTCTTAATAGATAGATACCTAATATTACCAGTAATATTATAAGCGACAGGTTTGTGTATATTTGTATTCTTTTACGTTAAAAAGCTGGAAGAATAAGACTCAATATGTTACTAAACAAGAGCGTGTCGGACACGCCCGAAATAGGGTTCCGTAGCCATTACGAAAAAATTAAGTAATATTTTTCTAAGGATTTCGTATTTTATACGGAATCTTCCAAGTTAGTGTCTACCTACTCTTTAAAAGGTTAGTTGGAAGAGATCCTTTCAAGAGATAAGTTCGCCTTTGTACATCTTTTTCTCTTGTTAACAGTTACCTATTTTAACATTTTTTATGACAGCAAAGAGCTACACAATACAATACTGTCGCATTTGTAATATTATAGTGGATATTAATGGAGTCAAATGTACTCGTAAAAATATGTACTTATTCAAAGTTTCAAAACTATGTACCACAAACTCTTATTCCGACGCAATAAGGCCGTAGTAACATACTTTTGAGTGGTTCCGATAGATTCATATTTTGCATTTGACAGTGCAGTTAACAAAAAGTACAGTCAGCGAGATAATCTTGTTTTAAAAATGACATTTAAAAACGTATTTAAGTTTGCTTATTTTACCGCGCAGCCGGTAACGCGACCCACTGCTCCACTATTGGGCAAGCTGTTATGCAGAATCTAATTAGTAGAATTTGGGTATACAGAAGATTGGCTCATCTTTCGGACGTCTAAAACGTGACTAGATCACGTGATTCTACTAATACATTGTGTTTTTTTATTTCCATTAACTTGGCAGACGCGGTTCATTGATATGAACTACTTACCTACCAGATAATTAACTTTTTCGTGAAAATAAAAAAATACAATCAGTGAGTGAACAATCAATCATCCCCTTTTTTCCTACCTTTAGGGTTGTTTTTTTTGGGACCAACTTGACTACTGACTACTTTGTAAAAAGTTATGCGTGGTCATACTTAAAATAGTTTTTGGTAAAAAAATCATTTGTAGTATAAAAGTTTTTTGCTTACTGTACTTATTGTCGACTGTACTTGCATTGTTATCCAAACTACATTTGCATACCAAATTTCAAGTCGCTGCTATTAATTAACCGTTGAAGAGTTCCGTCCTGCGGAGACGATCCTGGCTGGACTACCAGGATGTCACTACCAGATTATTGAATTGTCACTCAATTTACATCATCATCATCCCAGCCTATATACGTCCCACTGCTGGGCACAGGCCTCCTCTCAGAACAAGAGGGCTTGGGCTATATAGTTCCCACGCGGGCCCAGTGCGGATTGGGAACTTCACACGCACCATTGAATTGCTTCGCAGGTACAAACCTGCAATTTACATGAGTATACCAAATTTCAAGTCAATCTGACTACTGGAAGTTGGTCGAATTTAACTTGCAAGAGTTGATTACAGACAGACAGACAGACAACGGGACAGGTGAATCTAAATAAAAGCTTTTTAAAAAAAATACACGAAAAAAATATATGACATTGACGTTAGACATTTAAACAATCCAAATGTTTTACTTTCTTTTGCTAAATATGTGTAAATTAAAGACGGATTAGTTATGACTTTGAAAAAACGTTATAAATTTAAGGACCTTTACGCTGTTTTACTGCTAATAATTAATTATCTTTTAAACAGTAAGAGTTAGCCACTAGTGTATTGGAGAAATTAAATTCATTTGACCTGTAGATTGTCCCCTTAAAGTTAACGGCAGTCAAAAATAACACAGTGTAGGAATGCGAAAATTTGTATGTGTGTGTGTGTGTATGTTTCTTACTCCTTCACGCTAAAACAACTGGATAGATTTGGATGACATTTTGTGAGTAAATAGCTGGATGCAATAACACATGAACCGAGGACAGAACATTAGAACGGTAGTAGACTTCACGAGTGATGTGTGCGTGAGTGTAATATTTACAATGGTTTGCATGTAGTTGAAATGCACCACACACGCGTCAGCGTAGGTGTCGAAACAAAATCGCAGTCAGAGGGCCTACTCCGCAATTCTAAAATCGAAGTTCGTATCGTACCATCCCTCTCACTCTCGTATTAAATAGCGTAAGTGTCAGAGGGACGGTACGACACGAACTTCGATTTTCGAATTTCGTAGCAGCCCTATACTTCGAGGTGCAAAAATCGAATTTCGTATCTTGCCGTACCGGTGACGCTATTTAATACGAGAGCGAGAGGGACGGTACGCCCTCCTGGGCATGTCTTCTTCTCTGTATGCATGAACCACAACTTTGTCCACAGAAAAATGTACTGACTTAACATGGCGGCGATCGACTCAAACAGCAACTTAGTGGAACACATAAATACCATCAACATGAAGCAGCATTACCCTTCTGAGTTGACTGAGGTCATAGAGGGAGTGTGCGCAGAGTGCAATGACAACAGGCTGTCAGAAGTCCAGAGGTTCTTCAGCGGAAAGAATGTCATGATCACAGGTGCCACTGGTAAGTTCTTGCACTCCAATACCCAATACAGATCTGTTTACTCAAGAAGGCGCGCCCCTCTACATTTTATAATTGTAGTTTTAAACGTATCTGTACGACACGTCTATGTGTGCGTAGCTCGAACGTATCCTTAGTCGCGAGCGTACCGTCAGTCACACACACTGCGACTAAGACAACGTGTAAGTACGAGGTTTACTCGTGCACATTGATAATTAGCTGTGGAGGGGCGCGCCTTCGTGAGTAAACAGATCTGTACCGTATTTACCATAAGGGTCTATGAGGCGTGACTAGGACCCCCAAGATGGAAGCCTGACCTATATGTATTTACTTTTTTAGGGTTTCGTAACTCAAAAATCGTCTTGACAACCCTGCAATGATTTTAAAAGACCTATCTAATGATACCACACGCAGGATTAGACGAGAAAAAAATTCACCCCCACTTTACGTCTATGGGAGATACCCAAAAAAAATTTTTTTTTACTATTTTGTCGGTATATATAAGATAAAATCTAAAAAATCACCCCCTCTTTCCTTGGGAGGTACCTACCCCAAAAAAAAATATTTTTTTACTATTTTGTCAGCAATATAAGATAAAATCTTCTGATAGAGCTCCACGATAATGCTTCATCTCTTTAATTGGACTCAGACAAAGACAATTCACACTTGCAACTTATTAGCCTTATAACAAATTATATGCAAGAGTTTATTAAGGTCTAATAAAACAAAAATAAAACACTTACTCCACTTACTAAGAAAGAACGTACTTTTAAGATGCTTTTTTAAGTGCAAATAATATTCAAAATCAATTAGCTCTTTAATAATGCACTTGTAAGGCAACTGTTCTGATAAATATCTTACAAGGATTCTTTATATATCTCTATAAGACCTACGTACTAAGTGTTAGTATTTTTTGGTACAAAATGCCTTATATAATGCTTTTAAAAGGTGTACTGTCATAGTCAAGACACATATAAGTATGCTGTAATGCCTTAGTTCTTAAATAAGCATATCCATAAGATCCAAAGAGATACAGCTTTCTAGCACTGATAGTCTCTGAGCAAAGCCGCGGACGAACGGACAGACAGATATGGCGAAACTATAAGTGTTCCGTCTTTGCCTTCTGACTTTTTATTTATTTGTGTTCATTATATTCTTCAGGTTTCCTCGGCAAGGTCCTGATGGAGAAGCTGCTGCGATCGTGTCCTGGAGTAGAGAACCTTTATCTTCTAGTGAGACAGAAGCGGGGGAAAGATATATACACACGGATAGAGGAGATATTTGATGATCCGGTAAGTAATAATAACCTAACCATAAAAAATATATTTTGAATACAAGCTTTTTTTGCTGACTGTACTTTTTCTTGACTGTAGGTACTTGCATTGTCACCAAAACTACATTTGCATACCAAATTAAGTCGATGCTATTAACCGTTGGAAGAGTTCCGTCCTGCGGAGACGATCCTGGCTGGACTACCAGGATGTCACTACCAGATTATTGAATTGTCACGTAATTTACATGAGTATACCTTTCAAGTCAATCTGACTACTGGAAGTTGGTTGAATTTAACTTGCAAGAGTTGATTACAGACAGACAGACAACGGGACAGGTGAAACTAAATAAAAGCTTGTAGTAAAAATCCTCCTTCGGGTAGTCGGGTAAAAAGATAGAAAACATTGATTGTTACACTAGCTTTTGCCAGCGGCTTCGCTCGTGTTAGATTTTAGGGTAACATAACATTTAATTTCTATCATCTTTTTACAAGCTTTTCTTTAACTTGCCCTGTTTATTATTTATTGATTTGTTTGTTTGGGTTTTGGGTCAAATTTGACCCACTTCCAGCGGTCCGATTGACTTGAAACTTGGCATACTTAAAAGTAACAATACAATAATCTGGTAGTGACTTCTTGGTGGTCCTGCCGTGACATCTTGGTGGTCCGCAGGAGGGAACTCCTCAATGTTTAATATGTAGTACCGACTTGAAATTTGGTACGGAGATGCAGTTTAGATGCAAATACAGTCTGCAAAAAGCTTGTATTAAAAATGAAATTTTGAGCAAAACTTATTTTTCCTGTTTTGATTGATTTTTCGGAGGATTATACCGGGTGGACCTTTTAACAGGAGCCAATAATTCAAACATATCGTACGAACTCGTCAAAAAAAGTGAACGACATTAGTTCAGCGACTTTTAAAAATAATTGTATTTTTTAATTTCTGTTCTGAAAACGGCTACACTGATTTTCAGAGTGCCGTAGCCAAAATGGCAAAAACGGAACCCTTATAGTTTCGCCATTTCTGTCTGTCTGTCTGTCCGTCCGTCTGTCCGTCCGCGGCTTTTCTTCGAGACTATCAATGCTGGAAAGCTGTAATTTTGCCAATTTCAACTTTAAAGTGCAAATTTTCATTAAAATCTAAACTGTTGGGTGGAAAATTAAAAAAAAAACCAGGATGGTAGTACGTACATAAATCAAATTTACAAGGAAAACTTTAACGGCTAATATTACTTGAGAATTATTAGTAGTTTAAGAGTAAATAGCAGCCTAAGGTATAAAATATACATAAACGTGGAAGATTCCGTACACAATACGAAATCCTTAGAAAAATATTACTTGTTTTATTCTTAACGGCTACTACGGAATTCTATCTTGGCCGTGTTCGACACGCTCTTGGCCGGTTTTTTTTATCAAACATGCGAGTAGATAACCATCACCGCATGGAAACACGTGTTCACGTAAAATAACACGATACCTTGACAGATGGCAGACATCGGCGTGCAACTTATAACACCCCTCCTTTTGCGTCGGGCGGGGGTTAAAAATTAAATTGAAAATACAAACTGAAATATAGATGCACAGAAAAAACAGAAAAATAAGACGGTACCGACGTAATACCGCTACACCACTGATGGTCAACGGTACCGACACTCTATGCCTATGTATTATGCATTTCCCTATGTATTTTGCTATGCTATATTTATGATATCTCTTGTCCGGGTGAGCGGTTAGTTCCAATGGAATGCCGAAAAAGTTTCTCGATGAGGGCTACGGCATAGATGTCGCTAGCGTCGCTGCTTAAGTGACTAAGTAAGAAACACAAGCTGAGATATGAGGTGCATAGGGAAATTCGTGTCGGTACCGTTGACCATCAGTGGTGTAGCGGTATAGCAAGCGGTACGGATTACCGAGGACCTGGGTTCGATTCCCAGTGATGGTCTTATTTTTCTGTTTTTTCTGTGCATCTATATTTCAGTTTGTATTTTCAATTTAGGTTTTACGGGATGACCGTAAAAGTAAAAATTTGGAATTGAAATAAAAAATACAAAAAGATTCCAAAAAAAAAAAAACAATCTTAGTTAAAAATTAAATCAATGTTCTACTGTGCTATGCTGTGACATGACTCTACATTTTTCCTTCTTAGTGGGCAAGTGTAATACATTTCGCAAATGGTTTCGCCACGCCATGCCTGTCACAACAAAACGTGGTTGCCATTTTAATGGTATCTTATATTATTACGTTGAGAATTACATCTTGAACTGTGTCATAAATTTAATACTGAATAAGACAGCGCATGCTACATAGTTAGTGTTAGCTTTACCCAACTAGCCAAGTAAAAGTTTTATATACTCAGCAGCACAAAATTTGGCCGTCTGTACATACTACAGATTTACCTTTTTCTGCATACATTTGAGGGCCAGATTTTTTCCCGCTCAAGCTCAGTATATTTTGATGGGGCGCAGGTTTTGTTTTAATTAAAACATAATCATTGTAATTATACTGGTTTTATTTCTTCAGAGAACCTGACTACGAAAAGGCAGCAGATACTTATTCCCTCATGTAACATAGTGGCACCTAAGTCCGTTAGTGAAGTGTGCTTCAAACTCAGAGCATGACATTTCCGTAGTGGCACAGACTCGAGCAGACTTTTTGACCACGAGTTGTGATTTTAATGTGAACGTTTGTATTTTATTATTTCAACAGTTTTTTATCACACTTGCTCAATAAGAGTGCCTTAAAAAGCACGTTTTTTTGAGATTTTCGAGGCTTAACACTACTTTGGTTTTGTTACTTTTGAATTTAGATAATTTACTGATCCTAAATGTTTAATCGTTAAATCAGTGTATCGGACATGGCGGCTTTTCGGTGTTATTGCTGTCTCTTGGTCATCATCATCATCATCATCCCAGCCTATATACGTCCCACTGCTGGGCACAGGCCTCCTCTCAGAACAAGAGGGCTTGGGCCATAGTTCCCACGCGGGCCCAGTGCGGATTGGGAACTTCACACGCACCATTGAATTGCTTCGCAGGTTTGTGCAGGTTTCCTCACGATGTTTTCCTTCACCGCAAAGCTCGTGGTAAATTTCAAATGTAATTCCGCACATGAATTTCGAAAAACTCAGAGGTGCGAGCCGGGGTTTGAACCCACGACCCTCTGTTTGAGAGGCGATAGGTCAAACCACTAGGCCACCACGGCTGTCTCTTGGTACGAGGGTAAAATTGCCTAGATACGGGGGCGTTTAAATAATTTGTCACTAAATGTTTTACTCCACGGTTTTAAAATAGCTACAGTCCCCGACCCCCTATAGCTTCATAGTCAGGTTCTCTAACGGTTAGACAATCGGTAGAGACCAACCAATTAATGCAAATGCACTAGAAGCTCGGAGCTCGCTGCACGCTTATTCTGAATGCAGGATCCACTTCAGTGCAAAAATAACCTTAAGATCTTAAGGTATTGACTGACATCATCCGAGTAACGAATAAACAACATAACCATGTCAAGACACACAGAGATAAATATGACAATTAGTGTCAAGGAATCATCGAATGACATGGTGCTTTCCGTGAAGTGCAGTAAATAAACATTGTATGTAAACAATGAAACGTAAAGACGGATATTGGTTTGTATACTCGTAAATAGAGGTGAAGTGGTAGCTACAAGCTACAGATGTAGTGATGTACATATTAAGATGTACTTACTTACCACTAGAGTGGTGTCAATATTTTTACCCGAATGCAAGAAGGATATAAACTGGATGCTGTTGCAATAGTGTGTTACAGTACTATTACTTGGAGTTAACACTTGACAGATTGGGTGGCGTGTCCTATAAGTTTCAATTTTATTCATACTTAAATTATTAAACGTCATACAAATAAAATACGTTTTAGCATAATCTGTGAACGTGGGTGCGGTAACTAAATGCTTTATTCTGTGTTACGACGTCTAGGTGAAAATATGCCTGAAGGCACGCCCATATGTCCAGTGTTACTCGAATTAATTTCACACTGTAACCCTGATTAATTCTGCAATACAATGTCAACCTTCTAGAAAAGTTATTATTGTACAATTTAACGTTGAACATATGTATTGCAGACAGTTGAGTTGACTCAGTATTGCGAAAACAGTATTCTACGTTGTATGTCGCGTGTACA